>NW_017255975.1:171204-207890 GCF_001594055.1 Mycetomoellerius zeteki
CCCCCCGCCGCTCTCCCGCTCGCTTTCTCTCTCGCACACACGCACGCACACACACACACACACACACACACACACACACACTTGTAGTCATTTTGAATTGCGCGCCGAAATTTTATCGGAGTTAAAAAACGCAACTAAACTGCTGAAATAATATCACAATTAAATTTTGATGTTCAATAGGCATCTGTTAAAGAAATCTTATAATATGCTCAAAATCTATAATTAAATTTATTTATTATAAAAATATTACCTCGGCCGGAAGGGAGTCGAACTCGGATCTCTAGCATTCCGTGGGAGCATCCTAAGCTTTTAGACAAACTTTAATAGCCAATATTCCATTATTGACGTATTCGATTATTCACATGTCGTGCATCCCAACATTTGTCAAAGATCAGCACAGAAAGAGAGTAAAATAAAAGGCGAAGCAGGACAGTGTGAGAGTGTTTCGGACAACACGCGGTGACCGGAAGTGCGGTCCGGTGTCTTCCCACGTCGGCTACGTGGAGCAATGCCCCCGGCGCCGCTGTGTGAAGGTGCAATGCCGAAGTAGCGCGGCCACTTGATTTCGGTTCGAAAGAATCCAATCGAGCCGGCGCATCGGACGTTTCGTGTGAAATTGCTGTTGCAAGAAATTGCACTCGCACTCTTCGTTTCTGAGTCCCGTAGAGAGCCTTCAAATTCAGTGATCTCGATAGATTTATCAAGACACGAATGTTGGAGCTGCTGCGGCATTTATTACTATTATCACTAACCTAGTGACCACCTAACTAGATGATAAGAATACTTTATCAAGTTTGATATGATCTAGTGCTTAATAAAGAATAACAATAAACCCTCTGCAACAGGTGGGTAACGTGAAGTTGCCCCCCCCAATATTAAAAATAAAAAAATTACCATTGCCACTCGTTTGGTGGTGTTTGGTAGTCCACTCCCAACGTTTGGTAGTCAAAGTTACAACAGAAATATAAAGAAAAGATATACGCGCATGAAATTAGCCCCCCCACTTCTAAAACTCGGCTTTGCAGACTGCACATATCATAATAACTGTAAGCATTCGTTTGGTGGTCATTTACTGACATTTAGTAGTCTATTCCCGATAATTGGTAATTGAAATTATAGCTGAAAATATAAAAAAAAAGATACACGCGCGTGAAATTAGCCCCCTTTCCCCATTTATGAAACTCGGCTTTCCAGACTATATATATAATAATAACTTTCACTTCTTAATAAGAAGGTTGGGAAAAATGTATTACATATCATATCCTCGAAAGAAAGTGACATAATTTGAAATATTTTGAATTTCGTATTATGTGTTGGTTATGTTTTAAATATACATTAATTTTCAATTAGAGAAAGAGAGTGATCCAAGTGGAATTCAAATAGAAAATAGAAAAAAATTGAATACAAGAAAAGTGACATAAATCAAAACACTGACTGAGTTTTAAGGATATAAGGTAACACCATAACAAAATTCAACTACATTACTTCTAGGTTTGAAACTTGAAACAAGTAATTTGTAATTAATTCTAACTATAGTTGTGTATTTAACTATAGTTTAGGGGAGAATGGGGAAATTGTTAATATGGGATAAACGCCAACGATATTATTGCAATGTATCAGAGTAGTGATATCATCTCGTTTCTCGCATCAGATGATAGTATACACCCGATATATGCTTACAATTAATGTCGTCACTATAATATGTGACCATGGAACGCATATGATGTTTAAGGTAAAGATCATTATATATACTTTCGATGATTTTGATGTAAGTACGCTGGAAAAAATTCTGGTAAAATCAACAAAAAGATATAATCAGAATGGCGCGTTTTAGTGCGGCCAAACAGAATTTTTGGTTGTTATAACCATTTTTTGGTTAGTTTAACGAAAACATTTTTCTTTGTGCGAGAATGAAAGAATTTCGAATATCTAAGAGAAACGTTAAATAAAATTGGCGATCATTATTTATCAATTATAGAAGATAATTTTAACTAATTATACTAACATTATAATAGTAATATTGTAATCTTCATTCAAGGACTATCGGCTTTAAATTATAATAATTAACATTCATATACTATAAACTACAATTTTAAATAGAACCGATTCGCCCCGCGGTAATTCTCGGCAATAGTTTCTTGTTTAAAATTATAGTTTACATTGATATAATATATAAATATTAATTATTGTAATTCAAAACTAAATAATGAGTATTCTTTAATAAAGACTTTTCTAAAGTTTATTCTATTATATTAATTGATAAATAATAATAATAATCATCAGTTTTATTTAACTTTCCTCGTAAGTGTTTGTAATTCTCTCCTAATACTGCCTAATAAATAATATTTTAAATAACTAATTTAAAAATATACAATTTTCTTTTCTCTCTCCTGAAAAATTGTATATTTTTAACTTGTGTCATTTTTCTTACGAGGTGCGATATGCGATAAATTTCGGATTTTAATCAACGAATTTACAGAACTATACAATTATTTAGAAAAAAATCTATGTGCACATTAAAATTGCAAATAAATGCGACATATCAGGATTATAATTTTTGAGATTCTTTTGAATTAAACGACCACGTCTTTTCGTCAAAGTTATTCCAAACATCTTGCGGCAAAATAAAATTCCGGCGTGGAAATCGAGCCGGGGATATATAATGGACCACGCGTGTCGAGTCATGCTACCAAAGTAATTGCCTCTGAATCGCGAGCGTCGAAGGAACATGTCAGCTACTGAAACCTGAAACTCGTACATACATGATACATATATATACGCTATGGGTACACGTGAAGGTATATACACAGATCGCGTGTATCCGTACGCGTACGTCGATGCGGCACACACGCGCACGCATACACGGGCCGAGACGACGAAAGTAGCGATTGCACGCGATACGCGTGCTGAAACGAAATGGCCCCGACGGAAACGCTATGTATCACCGACCGCTGGCCATATCACCGGATCCACGCCGGTCACACAAAATAGAACAAATTTCTCGGCGCGATAGCGGAGTCCTGTGTAGAATTGTTCCGCTCTGTTTGCGCGTTACACCGTTATTTTATACTTTTCGCTGATAAAGTTTAATTCACCGAAAGCATTCTCCACGAGGTCCATATAGGCGCGATCCGCGCGTGATAACCGGCACGATCTGTATGATATGCCATTATCTTTTAAACGCAAATAAAAAAAAAAAAAAAAGAAACGTTAGCCGAGAGACGGTATTAAAAAAAGTAGCGTGATAAATTTTTTGAACGCTGACGAAAATAGATCGCCTTTGCTAAGATCCGCCTTTCTTCCGCCGTGACCATTACTCTCATTGCGATTTACGCCGCCCGGCGTAATAAATGGTTGACTCGAAAATCACCGTTGATGTACTCGCGTTTCGGGTTCCACGGTTCATTTGTCACGGCGAGAGGCATCGTATATGCCGTCGTTTCTACCTGTAAAATTTTCAGAGCTGACGCGAACGTCGAATTTGCTCGCTCGCGCGTCTTCGGATCCAAATGTCACGCACCTACTAGTGTTACAACGGGGGCGCATCCTCGAATTGTCGTTTTCCCTGCGTCACTCGTAATTACTAATTTTGTAACGGTCACAGGATATTTCGACGGGCGAAATGGCGAGCGATATTCTCGACCCGGACTATAATTTCATTAAATCTTGATTGAACGCGGCACGACGTTTGTGTCATGTAGCGCGTGTTCCGCTCTGATAGTTTGACACTGCGGCGGCATGTTAACTCGAAAATGGTCTCCGAACAGATTTTCTCGGCGGCTATTTCGAGCGACATGATAGACCGCGCAGCATTATGGTACCTCACACCAACTAGATTATATCTCCTATATGCGGAACACCCGTTTAATATACTGATTAAGCCGCCTATTATACTCCCTGATCAAAGAGGTTATTGCGTACAAACAAAAGATGAAGAAACCGAAACGTCGAAGATAACGCAATACCATATCGTATAATTTATTAATAACTAAACAATTTCATTTCAAGTTTTTATAAGGTTACATTGAGTGGAAAATATGATTGATTATCAATTTAATTTATGTAATCATCTTCGGTAACTAACTATTAAATTATATATTTTAGTACAAATATAAATATAATTATTATTACTAACATTATAGCATTACTAAACTATTTTACTGTGCAATTATAAAAATATGAAATCGTAAATACCAAATACTTTTCTTAATATACTAAAAGATAAATGAAAAATGTGCACGAGAAGACCGATTTTGCTGAAATATCTAAAAATTGAACTAAATACATATCTGGAAATAATTTTGTTAAATCATAAAAATAATTATTAATAATTATGTAAGATGTTCAAGTATTGATGACAATGCTGCAAGAAGTTTCGACAATCCAACAACCAGCTTGAGCATCCTATACATAATTATTTTAATGGTCTGACAAAATTATTTTCAAATTTTAATTTAATTTAATTTAATTTAATTTAATTTAGTTACAAATTTAGGTACAAATCTGTACCTAGTTCAATTTTTAGACAGGTACTTTAATAAAATCGTTCTTTTTCGTATGTGGAATATAAATAAAATTTAAAAAAAGGACAGCTCCATTGGACGAAAACGTGAAACTATGCTTTCTCATTGTTCTTCTCGCATTCGCTGTCATTCTATTGTAAATCAATACGATATAAATCTTGCATCATTTTCGAGGTTGCTTCGTCCCGTACGTAACGGCTTCCTAATACACGATCACATGCATTCGAGCATATGCGTAGACGCACGCATAACTGAGTCGCGATTCCGGTATTGTCGGAGGCGCCTGTAAACCCATTCGGGAGGCCTTCGGGGTCCCTCGAGCAAAAAGCGTCCGGTGCCACGGTAACAACGATAAATTCACTTCGCAGCGAATTCGATGGCGAATGCCACGCCGCGGGGATAGGTCGATCGGGAGAGAGACAGAGAGGGCCGCGAGACGCAGAGAGAATGACGATGGCGATGGCGATGCTTCGTGTCGAGGCAGGCGTTAACGGTTCGGTTGTTCGGTCGCGATAAATCAACAACTGTCGACGCTGGGCCCACGGCAAACAGCGCGCTGCAATTTCAGCGGCGATGGATGCCGAAGACGACGACGACGACGACGACGACGAAATTAAATACGACGTCGCATTGTGTACAATGTCGCCGCGTCGCAAACGCCGGCACATAGACACAGTACCTAAGTCGTATTCCAGCAGCGATGCTCCGAAAAGAATGTTTTCTTCCTACAGCATTCTCGCCGGACGAGATAAATTGATTTCCTTTATCCTGTGCTTGCGCTATTAAATCCGCTGTATTATCCGGACCGCCGCTGCATTAAATATCGCGATACATACAGTTAGCGATATGGCCCTCTAATAGGTTCCGCCGTATATGATACATTGGATCATTGTATTAAGGAAATTATCGTATTTCGTTTCGTATATTTGCGATTCCACGAATGTTTCCTTCGAAACTTAAAGTAAGGTTTCAAAAGACGTCTGCAGTACTTAACTTGAAAAGCGAGAAGCTCGCCTACGCAACTGTTAAATAAAATCTTTGCATTGATTTAAGGAAAGTTTATCCATAAATACAAAACAATGCAAAATTGCATGAATTAGACGGTATGAATTAACTTAATGTAACAGAAATAAATCTCATTGCTGTTGAACAACAGTGCTACATTAATAAATGAAACAACTCATTAAAACTGTTTTGCATTTATGCAAAGATTGCAAATTTTCTTTTTGCGTTTATGAAATATCGAGTTTATTCTGTTGGGCAAAAAATTAATAAGAAAATAAAAGATGTAATTAATAAAATTTTATCAAACGAAAAATGCTAATCTTAAACGATAATACTAAACATAAATTCTTCAATATCTTTTAAAAAAGATAACGATAATTTTAATATTATATATTCTAATTATAATTTTTCTGTTCAATGATAATTCCATTATCCTCGTATATTTTAATTCTGTTATACAATATGTATAGTTTTAAAAAAGCCGCTTTTTTCAAATTGCTGGAAAAAAACCAGAAAAATTTCGGTTTTTTCCCGAAAAATTAGTTTTTTGGAAAAATTGCTGTTTTTATTATGTAGAAGACATAATAAATATCTTCTAAATTCCTTTATAAAATTAATGTGATCTATGAAATTAACATTTTTATTAAAATTTTTTAGTTATGTCTTTCTATTTTTTAGTTATGTCCTTCTATTTTATAGTAAAACCTAATCTAACCTTCTTTTGGCACATGACAAAGCTTAAATAGACAGACTTTTAACTCTAATTTGTCACACTCCGGTCTAATGAACTCCTGAAGTGTCTCTTTGGAATTTATTTTTTTTAAATATTTTTTTTATTACGAATTCAGTTTAAATCCAAATTATTTTCTAGACCTACTATCATCATATAAATATGATGTTTGGACTCTATATTTTTAATTTTTACATTAATGGTGCAGTAGTGTATGTTTTGTATGTTTTATTGCATACATTATGCGACCTCAATCTTTTATACAATTTCAAAATTTCTGTTAACTTATTCCGCTGTGTATCCTATACGCAATTATTTTCTTTACGGAAAGAACCGAGAAGCAAACGTGGTAGGTTTTACGGGCGCGCGTGAATTTTTCCAAAATGAATTTTTCTACTCTTGGGAAAAAAACCGAAAAAATCCGCGGAAAAATTGGAAAAATTGGATATTTTTCAGATCCTTTAAAACTATAGTTATATATTTTAATTTCGTTATTCTTGTATTTTAATTTCTTTATCTCATAAATCCGATATAATCCACCGTTCACCGTTGGCATACGACGAATCTTCTTGGACGCTGCTGAACTTCCAGTGGACTGTTAGCGTTGTAAATCATCGAATATCACTGAACGGCCGTAGATGCTTTCTTATTTTTCCATCCGCGTCGCGTACCCTACATTCTTCCCGATATATTCAATGTTCTTTGTGCGATCACCGCGATCGTTTGCGGACGTCTCTAATTTATCGTTGCTCGACAATAAAGCAACAATGAATATCGAAACAATAATGGCAACGACAACACAATCGAGCATTTCGTACCGGTGCTCGTGCGTGCAAAAGAATGGCTTTTTCGATTTTCACGACGGATATTCTCTTGCCACGGAACGGAACTTCCGGCGATCGTCCGATATTATTTCGCCGATGGACGAAGGAACCTTAGCTTTCCGTCAACCTACTTGGTCTAAATCGCAACGTACTTCCCTCGAGAGCCCTTTTCAGCGATCTGAGAAGTCGAAGCACGGCGGTAAAAATCGCATAATGAATTTTCATTATTTTCAGGCGGATACAAAGTTAACGTTCGAAGAAAACTTTATTTTATGCACTTTGCTCTGCGGTCCGTTTTTTTCTTAACTGTTTAGTACTTTACGGCGTGTACCTCAAGATACTGACTAACAATTTTTACGAATTTTATCCAATCAGTTCTGAATCGTGTTGCTTATAACGTTAAAATGTTTTTAATATCGATATTTTTATTAACAAAAAATCTAGTTCCAGTTTTTTAAATTTATCAAATGGCGATAAGAGCAATATCGGCGTTTATTGCATTTTTTTCTTTATATAACGTTATCGACAGCGCTGATTCATATTGTTTATTACAGGAACAATCATTCGTAGGATAGAATAACCGAATTGTATAAAATAAATTGGGACAGTACATTTTGATCAATTATCTTTGTGTAAAAGAGAATCTTTCCTAAAAATCTATTTTTTATTTACAAAACGCCCGAAGATATCATCATATCTCGTATGTTTTGCTTCTAAAAATATGTAGATTGTGCTTAATGCGAACTTTGTTGAACCTGTTGATCCAATCGATTTGGCGTTATTTCGGTAAGAACAAAAAGATCTCGTCTTTGACATTTGACTGACATTTCCATTTCACGCGGACTGAAGATTTCCAATATTTCACGATCTCACGCGTATTACATCATCCTGAAATATGTATTCGTTCTAACCAATTTAAAAATTAAAACGTGAGTTGATTAAATAAAAATTCGAAAAAACTGAAAATTGTTATTATTATATTTGTAGCCATATTTTCCATTCCAATATTTTTTTGCGTCTCAAGATTAAAAAGTAGAATGGAACTCAGTAGCGTCTTTTCCTAACGTTTGCTTCGAAACTCATCATGTACGATGTAATTATACCGCAGGTTTAAGAAACTCCCATGTAAATTGATAGATGCGGTGACAGCAACATTCGGAGCCAGTATGAGCTGGTATTCCTCCAGTATGTGCTGGATAACCCGAATTAATATCCGCATTTGCATTCAACCGGTTGCGCAGCAATGACACAAACGTAGCATGAAACGGCTTTCTATCGAAATGGCTTACTTCCGAAATTCCAAATGTGGAAAATATCGAAAGATTTCCTCGAAAGTAATTCACAATGGACATCTCTATTTAGCGGGACATTTTAGTGGATAATTTTCTAAAAGTAAAGAAAAACTAGGTACACACTGGAACTTTATTAAAGCACTAGTCAACTAAATAATAAACTTCGATTTATCGTCATGCTTGTGTTCATTTAAATTGTATGACGAGAAAACTTCGTGACACAACATAAATTAAATTATTTCATTTCTTTTAAAATCATTTATCACTGCAACTTTGCTAAACTGTACGTTCTGACGATTACTAAGAGTCAATAACTAATGCTACAATATGAAATGTTGTGTTTTAGTATAAACATATCAGAACTTGGAAATATGTAATTTTCACAAAGAGGGATTTTTTCTCTCTAATTATTGCATCAAGCATAATTGCTAAAAATATATATGTACATATACATCGATATACACTTAGAATTATAATTTATCACTTAGAAGTACATGTATTTAGGTTATGTCGCTGTAATGTACGCTGTTCACGTTTTAGACAAACCCTGTCGTGTCTAATTTATTGCCTCATTTTACTGCCATATCGCACTAGTCGTAGTCTGAGGCTGGCTTTGCCATGTAAAACGGTATTAAGGCAATTACCATCCTACTGTGCGTAATCTTTCAGTAAACATAAACCCGGCCCTGGATTGTCAGGAAGTTTCGAAGCGATGTATACTTAGCAGGATTAGCGGAAGATTAATTAATACACTTAGAAGGTAGTGCTCCCGCTATTATACACTTCAACTTGCTTAGCCCATGGATGTTTTCTCATAGGGAACAAAACCATTCTCTAAAAACCCATTCGATTCGATTAATATTAATAATAAAAATATTAATAAACTCTAACATTTTATTTTATTTACTTCGATCTGTTCCTACTTAATCTTGAAATGAGTTAGTTAAATGATTTATATTAGTTAGTAGTCACACTAACACACTTGTTAACGAGCTTTAAATTCAGTACTCTTGGCCGTAAGTATAAAGCACTATCGATTTATTGCATTTTCTTGGAAAAGGCAGTAATCTCAAATTTAAAAGAAAATTAACAACAATGATGAAATAAAAATTAATGTTATTTTTCAATAAAACTTTTTGAATTTATTTTGGAGAGGGGAATGTTTTATATTTTTGATCTAAACTAGTTAGTTGTTTACTATAAGGGACTCAGCCTCAATGACCTTAGCCTTGACATATATTGTCAAGGTCATGACCCTGAGTGACCTCCAACAGGTTTTAACCGTCGGACGTTATTCGTTAAAAAGTTATTAATAAAAGGATTTTTTTTAAATAACGTCTCACTTCTCGATTTTCTACGCAAAGCGAGGTCTACATTATTTCGAATTAGTATGCAATATTATATCTAAAGATTCTACTTAAGGTAACTCAAAATACTAACCAGTCGAGAGATAAATCTGAAGTCTCTATGCATTCGCTTTAATATCAAATCATATCTTTCTCGATAATTCTATCAGCTGACACGAGTAACGACAAGTTTGCAGACTAGACTACACCGTGATAGTTTCATTTACGGCTGGACACTCTGGGTGTTCCCAGGGACGAGAGGTCAGACGTCGAGACTTCCGGCGACAGTAAAATCAGCGGAGCTTACACCGGCGTCGCACCGTAAACCGTCGCTGCTATACGGAGGAGGATCTGGACTAAGGTACGAATATTCTACTACGTGTCTTCGCTCTCCATTATTTACGCGCGTGCGAAACATTCGGGTGCCACCTGCTGGCAAAGTCAACTCGACATTTTGTACATTGTCTACCGTTATTTAACTTGATTGCGATTTTTCCTGATCCTTGTATACAGAAAAAGGGTTCTGCTGAAATATTGAAAAATTTAATCAAATACGAATCTAAAAATAATTTTATGGACTATTAAAATAATTATATAAGACACTCAATTGATTGTTAGAATGTCAAAATTTCTCATTATGCTTTCTACATAATTATTTTGATGGTTCAATTATGCAAAATTATTTTAGATCTGTATCTATAGCCAAATTTTTAGACTTCAACGAAGTCGTTCTTTATGTGTAAGAATTGCCTTTATATTCGAATACACTGTTAAATTCATAATATGAAATTGTACTCAATTGAATTATTTTTAATCATTTCTACAAATCGTCTCGGCTCCTACTCACAATATGTCGTTACTTTAATTAAAACAATGAAGTTAAACAATTTAACTGAAGAAAATGTGTTTAATTCAAATTTATAGTACCTCATTATTTATTAAGTGCATACGTTAATGCGGACGTTGTTTACTTGGAAACTAATCACAGAAACGGATTAATTTACATTTTGATGTATAGAAATTAAAAATAACACACACACACAAAATGTTATTTGAGGGATTAGTTTACCTGCTCCTTTGATGTCTAACAGAATGAGACAAATTTCGAAAGATATTTATTAATTATATTTGATATATGACTGATTTAGTATAAATAAAATAATTGTTGCAGCGAATATCACGTTTTGTGACCAGCTCTGCAAATATAGTGTTCTTGCGTTGCAGCACTTGAAAGTTTCACTCTCGAGAATGAAGCATGCGCACACTCGATAGCAACTTTCCGAATAACAACATCTGTGAAACCTATTTTTATCACAGAGTTGATAAAAATTCACATTTTATTCGTGAATGTAACATTTTCTTTGATGACCATTTCGCGAATTCTGCTTTCACCATGTGATTCTTATGCCAGCGCAAAAATTTTCAAGTTCAGCGAGCGAAAGAGAGTTCCAAATGTTCTTTCTTTTCTCTTCAATTCAGTCGAGTTGCCGACTTTCCGATCGAAAACTGAAGCGACAAATGTTTCCGATTATTCGTGTAATTATTCAGAAGTCACGATTGGATTCGGAAGAGGAAAAAAATCTATTCCTGTTCTGTACGTTATCCGCACTCGCCACTAGGCACACAGTGCATTCATTCCTATCGTACCTTTGCGCAAGAACACAAAATAAGATTCGTAAAATATTATGTGGGATAAGGAGGTTTTGGCACGAGGCCACAATCGATGACGATACCGGGAGTCTGGAAAGTTTATCCGGCCAAAGAGCTTAGCGTGGCTGCAGCGCGTGTTGTGCTTGGCCCCGAAACTTCCTCCCCTTATAAATAAACTTCGTCACGACCATTCTGGCCCTCTTATTCCTGTGTGTGTCCAGCTTAAGCAGTCTAATCCGGCCACATACGCCCAGCCGCGAGTACATCGAGCGTGTAAACTTACCTACTCGCTTTCGATACGCTCCAGCACGACCTCCTATTCAAGACGCATTTTCGATCTCGCGGTTTTTCCATCTCGCGATTCCTTATCCCATATTCCAGCTACGAGATGTAAGAATCGATCGGCATTCGATCTTGGGAACTTCATCGAACGGATGATTGACCATAAGGATCCACGTCCTCGATGGCGCTCGAAAGAAGATTGGCATACTTTTGAGATTTTACGAAGGATTCTTCCGATACGATAGGTATACGCGAGCGCTTATTGCAAAATGATATTACTCCTTGTGAGAAACATTCTGAATTTTAATAAAATGCCATACATTTTAATTCTTATAAAATTTTAAAAGCTCAATCACATCAAGATAAATCCAAACGGAATAATATTAATATTTTCATTATATGAATTTTACATATATGTAAGATATTCATTTCTTAAATTATAGATAAGTAGAAAAGTCATTTTCTTGCAACTATTATATAACAATGAATATTATAGAAATATTATGCTGTAAAGGATAATGTTTTAAAAGATTCTCTTAAAAGAAACAAATTCGATTTAACCGTCAATACATTTTGACCATCTCTAAATCTCAATCAGTCGAATTATTTATGCAGAGGATGAAAAATAAAGTTGTCACGATTGCTTACATAAAGGAACAAAATAAATTCAGCAGAATAACACACATACAATTTTAGAATACTAAATTGAAAAGTGTGTTGATATTGACTGTGTGTGTGAAATTTTTAAACATTTATGAATGTAACTGTTTTTATACATAATTTTTCTAAATTAGGTATTAAATTTAAAGAGCTTTAATTGTTTCAATAACTATCAAAATTAATCAATAATATAAACTTATCTTCGTTGAAATTTTTAAAAATTCGTTGTGAATGTAACCATTTTTGTTATTTTTCTAAATTATTAAGTTGAAAGAGCTCTGTTTCTATAACTATAAAAATTAATAAGAGGAATTTATCTTCGTACGATGACCCATAGACTATCATCTCCAAAAATATTTCTCTTTCCTCCTAAATCACTCTGTATATAACACGTTGACACATTTTTGATGCTGTAAGGGTAAAGCTCGGATTCTCCGTTATCACAAAGTTACGGGGTTGCACAGTAAACGTCTCTTCGGGTAAGCGCAATGTTATATCCTTGTGTCAACGTGTCATGTCGCGTTCCAATTTATAGTGTTCGCATTATACAATATCCGCCAGGAAGAAGCAAAATGCATTTAGACAACACCGTTGCACTCAGCGACAACAGTACATTTACCATTCAATAAAAACTTCGATATTATTACCATCTCCTAAAACGTTCGTCTTAGAAATAAGACCGATATTCATAGACAGTTCTTATATTTAAAACAGCTTTAAGATATCATAAAGTCATAAATCAATCAGAATCGTACCATTTTGTATATCTTAAGTTATTACTTATGATGGTCTTGAAATAAGAACAGATTATAAATATCGGCCTGACCAAAATATCTTATCAGGTTACGTACAAGGTTTACAAAACATAATTTTACTTTTGAATAATTTTACTTATTGTTAGCAACCCTGGTAGAAATTTCCTGTCAGTGCCACGATACTGGCCAGCGCCATGATATTTTGCTACTGCTTTGCCACGCCATAACCTCTTAAAAAAATCTGACATGGTCCATAAGAGGCCTAGTCTTGCACCTGATATGGACCTGGTATGGAAATAGTTTAACATTCGCAGTAAAATTTATTAAATAGTCTAATGTAGCCCACGACAGGCCCAGACTCGCGCCTCACAGGATGAAAATATGAGCGCTTGTTCGCGTCGCAATATTTCGTGGCTGACAGATTTTCTAACCTGAATAGTCATAAACTTTAATGATTAATATCTCAGGCTCGCGGGGCAAAGTAACACTTTTTTTCTGTCAGATTCTTTCGTTTTATGCAAAACCACATCAAGTAAGCCTAACCTCATTGATTTTTGATGTGGCAGTGGCGAAACTAAATTATTACTCTTTTTTCTTGTCAAATCTTCATTTTTACACGAAAAATCAATAAAATTAGGCTTACTCGACATGTTTCTTTTTTCATAAAACGAAGGAATCTGGCAGAAAAAAGCGTCACTCTGCCTCGTGAGCCTGAGATATAAACTTACGACTATTGAGGTTAGAAAATCTGTCTGGCCTAGTGCTGACAAGTATCGTGCCGGTACCGAGGACAATCACTTCTCGGTGGAAAGAACGACAACAAAGATGGGATAGACTGGGGAAAGAAAACACTAAAACACAAACATAAATAGCACAATCAAATACGGCCACACTTACGCTCAAAAATAAAACATGCAACACTCAGATCGCAGCGAGACGAAACACATCCGCCACGGTCGAACGATCTCTCGAGACTATGGACAATCGCTTTATCATTATCATTTCCTAAGTTAATAAATACCAGCATATTATTTCATTTCCATGTAATTTCTTCAAATATTAATAATATTAAACTGTCAGCAGAGGTATGAAATTAAGAATGGTTACAGTAGGAGGAATATAAACAAGGTTGGCAATGACTCGCTCACAAGCGTGCGATTAGCTCAGCGTAAATGTATTATATTAGGCTACTGTTATAGGGATCGTAGATTCAAATCTTGCCGACGATGCGATGCGTTTTTTAATAATTAATTGTAATTAATAAGACAAAATATAGGTACGCGAAAAAGTAAATAATAAATTGAACTGGGAAAATATAAGTAATATAATAATAAAAAAATTATTTTTTTCGTTAAGGTATAACTCTCTCTCTCTCTCTCTCTCTCTCTCTCTCTCTCTCTCTCCCTCTCTCTCTCTCTCTCTTTCATTATTTTATTACATAAAAAAACTGTTTTCATTTAAAAAAATTTTTTTGTTATATATAAAAAATATATTTCTTTCATTTAAAAAGAATTGCAAAACTATAAAAATTATTTTTTAAATTCTAATTTAAGGAAGGAACAACAAAAAATTTCTTCAAATCAAAGAAATTGAGTCGATGTTGATCCCTTTATTATTTATTCTTAATTCTTAATGTGCCATTTATACGCCAGGCTAGTCGCTTGGCGGCGCCTGATCAGTCTGTTGGTAACGGCACGTCACTCGCCAGGGCCACTAGACAAAACGTGTTGCTGGCGCGGCGCTTGCAAATGGTACCATGGCAATTGAAATTAAAAGAATAAGATAAGTAATTCTTTTCTTTGGACACTTAAATCTCCCTTAATCTGGCAATGAGAACTCTCTAAAGTCACAAGATGGATAAAACTCGGTGTCAGAGTCGTGACTTAGATACAAAAGGATATTCTTGCCTTTTAAGGATGCACACAGCTTGCTATCGTGACATCATCAATCCGCAACAGGTTAGCCTGCGCTCCGCGTGCTGATACCGCTTTATGCACACAATGCGTGCGGCCGATGCAACAAATCCCCGTCCTAACAGTCTTGTAGTGCATCACACAGGTTTACGAAGTAAGAAAGAGTGCGCGTTCGCTCCGAATATCCATCATCCCGCGGGCTAAAGCGATTTAATGCGGCTAAGTAATTTCCCCTTAACTTCATCGCGCGAAACTTTTGTTCTGGGAACTTGTTATACTGCCGCAGATGTGTAAGCTCCCTAAATTATCCTGTCGACGCATTAAGCAGTATCTCGTGGAAGTGCGAGGTGAACCAACAAAGTGCTGAGCTCGGTGAAATCTCAACGGCAAAAAAAAAGGCAGCGTGGCACAACGGGGTGGCTAAAGAGGTGGGGGAAGCAAAGAAATTTATCGTACTCTAAGAGAAATTCTCTGAAGCAAATAATAAGATGCGACGATATAATTAGCATAAATATTCCACATAGAAAATAAGTTTCAAAAGTGTTATATTATTACCTATAAAATGTTCCTATATGGAAAGAATGATTTTATTGAAGTGTCTAAAAATTTAATTAGATATAGAATTGAAAATAATTTTGTTGAACTATCAAAATAATTATACAAGATGCTCAAGCATAATGAGCAATGCTACAAAAACTTTTGACATTCTAGTTTGTTAGATATCAGAAAAGTAATGGTAACCCGATCTCTTGAGTTAAGGTAGCACACTCGCAAAATTAAAACAGTCATACGTTCCTAAGCAGAGGGAGAGGGAGGGTAGGGCCCAGACTTATGTCATACGAGTAACCAGTCACATATGAGACAAAAACAAGATTTATTTCTTGAAATTGAAACTATATATTGAAATAAAGACTTTGACACGCTTGTGCAATTACAATGAGATTGACCATTTCAACTGAGATATAAGCAATTAAAAATTGCACTTTTTACGCGTGTCGTCTATACAAAGTTCATAAAAATGTCGCATTTTTGTAGGGCGCTTAAACTAGCAGTAAGATGTTAATAAAGAACGAACATGTAATGAAGGAATATGAAGCGAACATTGTAAAAAAAGGATCCCGCACGTTTCATATGGAAAAATGACCCCAGTCAAATTGCTCCGTTTTGAGATATGTTATACTTCTTGTGATTCTGAACAAACGTTTCCATTGCCACATTCACATAAAATCAACAAATAAAATGATATAGCGCTTTGAAGTCACAGAATATGAGTGCTGCCATATCTCCTTAAGATAACTTGATGCTTTCTTTTATGTGTAATAGGTATACATATGCATGTATTCTTGAATGTAAGTAAGGGCTCTATATGCGTGTACAATTATGTATGAGTATTTTATCGTATGTGGCTTTATAAGTGTGTTTATAAAACACTTTATACACGTTCACATACGCACGCACATGTATACATATACATATAATATAATATATTACCCTTAAAACTCAATTTTAGCGTTACTCAGAATCTAGGATGTGAACATGTGTGAATGTTAAATCCATTTGAAATATTAATTGTTTTACGTCAATTACCTTATCCTCTCAACTCTCCTTGTTCTTGTTTTTGTCTCATATGTGACTGGTTATTCGCATGACATAAGTCTGGGCCCTACCCTCCCTCCCCCTCTACTTAGGGACGTATGACTTTAGAATGTTAACATTATTACTCGGTATACTCAGAATAGAAGTATATGTGTATATATTTTTCGACTTCCCCCGACTTATTATCACTATTTGAGTCATAACAAAGATTATTATCAACATTACCAAAAAATATCGAAAAGGCTCTATTCTGCATAATTACCTAAAATTTTTTCATCTCTTTTAATGCCAATGTTTTTTCTATAAGATCTTAAACATTAGAGAATTAATTTACAAAAAGCTCCATGATTTTGTGATAAGACACCTCATAAGAGTCACGCCATATACGGTAGCCAGTTTTAATTAGATCGCTAGGTTTTGTCAATTTACGTACTTATATTTAAATCACACTAATTTTACGTGTTATAAATATTATATTTCAGCAACGTAAATAAAATGAGCCTTAGATAAAGAATTGTTGTAAAACAGTGCTGCACATCCATTCATTTTCTAAATTTTTACGTATACTTTTTGTAACAAATATCTAATCGATGTAGTCAACATGCGTAAGCAATGTGAGCATTTCAGAAGAGGATAAGTTAAAGAGAGATAGTACAAATATATATTTATACTATCTCTTCTCTCTCGCAGAATTTTAACAAAAACGCCTTATGGCGTGACTCTGATTATAAATAACTTATGTGTAAACACAAAAATAAAATTTACCCAATAATCTATATTGTAATTGTTATTTAAAGTAATCTCATTAGAAAAATTAGGACATTCTGATCTCAAAAATAATTTTTTTCAAAATTAACTTTTTTTAACCTCTAATTCAATTTTAACTTTTATTAAGTTAATTTTTTGTTCCTTCAACTTTTAATTTAATTTTATAAGTCATTATAACTTTAACTTAATTTAGTTTAAAAAGAACATTAACTTACAAGCAACACTGCTTATTTTAATGTATACTCATAATACAACGTTCTCAATTCCAATACAGAGCACACTAATGGAGACAAGCTTAAAATCTTCCGCAGTACGTATTACTCATGGATTCACATAAATTCCTTATATCTTTCGAAAAATGTTTAAAATATTTCAATAGTTAAAAAATAAAATATTATCTTTAGTATTGTATACATTAATAATTTAACTTGACAAAAAAATATTTTTTAGTCTCGGTAGTCTAAAGGCTTAGAACGCTCATACGAATCAATACAAGAGATTCGGATTCGACTCCCGGCCGAGGTAATATTTTTTGTAATAAATTTATTTACAGTTTTTCAGCACATTAACATCTTTCTGATATGATGTCTAATTGAGCATCGAATTATTAAAAATTGCTTGTCAATTTAATTTAATTTGTGATATTATTACAGTAGTTTAATTGCATTTATAAGTCCGGAAAATCATCAATTCGGCGCGCAGTTCGAATGACTACAAATATAGTATATATACATGTACATATACATAATATATATATACATATATATACATATATACTATACATAATTCACATTGAATTATTTAAGCATTAAGGGGATGTTGGAGGGATCAAATTATCACATTACGGTCGTACAAAAATCTTCGAATTGACTGAATGGAATAAAAAATCCTTTTATAAGATTAAAGTAGACACAAAATTAGGAGGTGGTGCAGTGGACCTTGTATTCAGTTAATTCGAAGATTTTTGTACAACTGTAATGTGATAATTTGGTCACTCCAGTATCCCCTTAAAGATCCAGCTTCGACCGTTATATGCATTGAAGTTTTAGTTTATCGATTGTGTTCTCACATATACGGTCTAAAATAAAATTCTTATTGTTTATATTTTTTTTATTTATTCGTTCTAGTTTTCTTTATGACTTATTGAAATACAAAAACACTAATAGGGACAGACACAGTAATGGGCACAGTTACCCTATCTGTATCCATCTTTTTTCTACGTATGTATGCGACTTTGGGCAGGCGCAATTATGGTGGAAAGATAGCATGGTGTGTGCAGTTGGACGGTGTCTCTGTTTAAATCTCTGCCCTCTCCGTCTATGGACTGTTCATGTAGGCGAATACTACTAACTGTGAAACGCTAAACATGGGGCGGTATTCATAGTCCCGTTTTTATTTTAAAATTGTCAGTATTCATAGTCGATTCTTACATTTAAGACTGTCTCAAGTACAGTCTTAAGATGTCATAAGTCAATCCGAGGATTGTATTAGCATTTTAAGACATTATTTAAGACAGTTTTAAAATAAAAACGGACTATGAATACCGCCCCATGTTTAGCGTTTCATAGTTGGTAGCCCTCGCCTACATAAACAGTCCATAAACGGAGAGAGCAGAGATTTAGACTGAGACACCGTCCAACTGCACACACCATGCTATCCTTCCACCATGGGCGTAATCGAAAGTTTTCTCTCACTAGCGGGAGTGGGAGTATCGCCAATGAGCGCGCGATGGAACCTAACTTTTGGATGGTATTGTCGCGAGTGTACTACCTTAAATAACATTTTATTGTTTTTAACTTCCTTATTATGTATCAAAATGTAAATCAATCCATTTCTGCGGTTAGTTTCAAAGTACGTATACAACACCTATATTAACATATGCATTTAGTATCTAAGTAATAAACTAAAGTCATCTCTTGAGTTAAATTGTTTAACTTCATTGTTTTAGTTAAATTCATATTTAATAAACAGTAGAAGCAGTGATGACCTACACGGAAAGAACAATTTTGCTGAAAGGTCTGAAAATAATTATGTTGGACCATCAAAATAATTATTCTGAAAACTATATAAACAACGATAAGTAATATTGCAAAAAGTTTTTGACAATCTTTGTTTTGCTAAGTTTTGGCAAAAGATATTTCAACAATCAATTTGTGTTTTCATTAAAATTACTTTAATGATTCAATAAAATTATTTTCAGATCTGTATTCAACAAAATTTTAAATCTTTTAAAAAAATTGCTCTTTTCCCAGACAGCACACAATATTTACAAAATATTTATAATAAGATTTATTTTAAATATTTTGTAAATGTTTTTGTGATCTCTTAGATTGCACAGATCATAAACATTTATTATAAATATTATGAAATATTTATTATGAATGTTATAGTCCTATGACAATACTTAATAAGACATTACAATCCAAACGTAAAAAATTCTTATTAGAAATTTATTTATTTATATTTATCATAAATATTGTATAAAATATTTAGTTTATATTTTAATAATATTTCGAATAAAGCTTTATATAAAATATGAAATATCTATATAACATATTACAAAAAATTTATCATAAAAAAATTCTATAATAAGCACATAAATATTCTATGTTGTCTGGGTTATTAGAAGTGTGATTTAGTAGTGATTTTGAGGATTTTGCAAGAGATGGCATCAATGTCAATGTTGTCGAAGACATTCCAACCACAGCTATTATTTCTTAATATACTTTAATATTACTGATCCATGATATCTAATCATTTACTAACAATAGACGCACGTATAATTTGACATTATAAATTTAACAAACGTACACTGAGAAATTTGGTTGAATGAAACAAAATTTAATTAAATCAATTAAATTTACTTATTTCTGATATCATAATTTTTTTGTTAATACGAACATCTTTGAATTCAATCAACAAAATCGTTCAATCCCTCCCCCCCCACAAAAAATTTTTATTTGATTCGATCAAATGAGTTTCTCAGTACACATAATTATTTTGATGATTCAACAAAATTATTTTCAGATCTGTATCTAGCTAAATTTTTAAATACTTCAGTAAAATCGTTGTATGTGTCGACAAAATACGACGAGGTAGATACTCGATTTTCTTCGGCTTAATGTGCGCAATATGTTCGCTTGCATGCGCGCAAGCATACATAGAGAAGACAAACAATCGACAGAAAAGGGAATATCCGATCATTCCGTGTTTCGATTATAAATCTCGATGAAAACGCTCGAAGCGAAAGCGAGGCTATCCCGCGGACGAACGTCGGTGCACGTCACGCAGTTCGTCACGTCACCGCACGTCACGATACTCCCTCGTCACGCGAGTCCGGCGTGCGGCGGTATTGTTTCGCGCTTTGCGTCGATGTCAGATTATACCGGCAGGACTCTGTCATGTTCACGCTGGGCTGCGCGTACGTTATATACGTGGTACGTATCGTCCACGCCGGTGCCGCATACGTTGATCGGCAATACGTTGCTCCTCCCGGTTGAATCGCGGAGCGACGAAAATGCAATTTCAACGATTCAGACGGGCCACCGCGAAGTCACGTTGTAACGTCACAAAAATGTGCACCGGGGTCCTTCGAATTCCACCACGTTTTAACGGCGTTTCTATTTCGCCGGGATTTGCTATTTCAGACACAAATTTATATGATTTACGTGCATACCAGATGAATTACGTAAAGTGCAACGGAAAGTTACGATTCGCGAAAAGAATATTTCTATACTAAATTAATGGACTCTACTTCGATCCGTCATGAATATCGAAGTAAATTGTGCATAACAATCTTTTTCATTACTATGCATTATATTATAAGTCTGCACTAGACTGCACTAGAACTTCTTTCTCGTTTTCACCAAGTATCAAACATATAGGTATCTATTTCACTTTACGTTTCACTTTAAGTGTATGTGTATTATACTAATTCAGGTACAAAAAACAAATCTTGTATGCATATTGAAAATGCAAATATCCCAAGATTGAAAAATGTGCTTACTTTAACTTTTAGCTCAAATCCTCATGCAGACACCGGTGCTTTGATACCGAGCATGATTGGTGAAAAATGGATGATGAGGGTAAATTTTGTTCACATCATCCAATTTTCACCAATTACGCTCGGTATTAAAGCGGCAGTATCTGCTTGAGGATTCGGGCTTACGGAACAGGGATATTTGATTCATGGCTCTGAAACATTAATATTTTGAAGTAAGGAATATAATGAATTATAATAAATTGTACTCAATACAGTAAGAAATATTTTATATTCATGTTAAAACCAATCCTTGTTTAAATTTTTATGTTGAATTTTTAACTTATTCAAGTGTTAATTTAACATAATGTAACTGTGTTATTTGAATATTTTGTATTAATTTTATATTCAACTTAGTGTTAAAATAAGATAAGATAAATAAGTAAACAATACAAAAATTTAGGTGGACCGTTTTTAGGACATGTGAAATGTATTAATTTAACATAAATTTTTCAACTAGGAAGGAAAGACTATAAGATGTTTAAAATAGACAACCCCGCCTTCTCTTTAAAAGTTAAAAATTAAATTTTTTATGGGTATTTTCTGTTGAACGTTGAAATGGAAATTCAATCTCATTGCATTTTTTAATATTAGACGAATAAATCCAAAATTATCAAGAGCTCGTCGTATAAGTGTACTTTCGACATTCTTTGCCTTCCTCCCCCCTCTCTCTCTCTCTCTCTCTCTCTCTCTCAAAGTTGGATGTCGCAGTAGTGAGAAATTAATTTTCGATAACAATAATTTGGCCATGCAACTGCGTTACGATAAATAATCACGCGCACGTGCTAAACATGCACGACTCGTGCTGTATGTGGTGCACATTGTTTAATCAGCGGTCATTGTGTCGCCTCGTAATATCGTTCGCAACGTTATACGTGAATTACATGCTGTAGACCAGTCGTATCGCGTAAAACGACGTAAACTACCAGTTGTAATCTACAAACATACAGTGATCTGGACAGTAACCCGCCTAACTTGCGCACGTGTGAATATTTGTGTCTCGTAGTCAGAGCTACTATAATAATAGAGCAAATGCTAAGTAAAAGATTGGATGTTGCTTTGGAATTGAATGGACGGAGTTGGATGAAGATTAGAATATTACAATACACAATGTATACGGTGCGTTAATTAATTTATAATCGACGCAAAATCGCGAGATGTATAATTAAGTCATATCGAACAAATCAATCGGTGGTCGATATATTAATATATCTCGGTTCATTAAACGCAACGTTTATTTGGCGTAATTTCGCTAATAACTTTCAGTTGCAAAAGGTGAGAAGATAGAAGGAAGGATTGTTGTGCGAGTTCGCGAAAACGTCCGGGAATTCGCGCGCCATCGGAAAGACTTGTTAAAATAAACGCCGTTAGAGATGACTCGCGTCTCGCTATACCTCAGCAGTGCAAACACGCAGCGGAAGAGTCTTCAGTCGCGTTGCAGCGGAAATGCTTCTCTCCATCTGACGCGCCCAAGGCGGAGAGCGAAATTTATACTACGTTACGCGTCATCGTTTACTTTAGCGGAGGAGCGTAGTGGAGCAGCACTAAAGTTAACGCTTACATCCACCGCTAGTCAAATTCCCACGGAATTAAATGGCACGAGACAGGTGGAGAACGACGGTAAATCTTTCGCGATCATTCGTTGGACGTTCCTGTTTATTGTTATTTCGCGGTAATATATCACTCATTTGCTGTAACAATGACACAACAAAGTTTTCCAGAAAGTTGATGTTTTATATAATCAAATTATTGTTGTATAATATTAATTTTTTAATATGCAATTTTAATCTGATAGCTCTCCACTGGTAACTCTTTAAAGGCCATCGATACTTTGATTGTGAATTTTGACAATTTAAATTTGAATCTGTAAAAAATAAATAAGATACAATTTTTATGATGGTAAAAACTCATTGTTAAAACTTACTTTGATAAGTATATTATATTTTTTTCAGGTTTATACATAAAATTGTATATAAAATCCGGAACAATAAAAAATTTACTACGTTTCTCAATGACCAGTTCTATACAATGTCAAATAGTGTCGTAAGACGTAAATCATAAGAAATTGGCCAATTATATAGTCAATTATTCTCTTCACATTTAACTGTGGTTGATCGATTTTTTACGGCTTACGGTTTACAATACTATTGTAGAACTGGCTGAAGGCCCCTATTGTTGATGGAAGAGTTAAAATTCATATTGCCGGCAAAGAGACAATACATGCAATAATAACTGATTGTAGAAGAATAAAAGTATATTCCTTTAAAAAATATGTTCTCTCCTTTTTATGTTTCCGTTTTTTTCTGTAAGCAATTACGCAATTTTTGTTATACCTATCGTAGTAAATGAGCGATATTTGCATGCATAGATTATTGTGTAGTGGGTATATCATCAAAAAGTAGACTCTTGAAAATTCTAATAGAAGCAAGCAGTTTATGGACTTTGTCAAGAAATCAATTTGCAAGAATTTGTAACGAATAATACTTAAATAATAAGTGTATAATATAAACCAACTCCTAATAGTTATTCCGCTGCCTTTCAAGCGTTTCTCTTTTCTCTTCCCGTTTTCATTGCACTCACTTTTACACATTTATTCATTGAAATATGATTAATTATGATCGTGCGCGCATTAATTAAATCTGAAGGATAAGACGACTTTCCATTAATGCGATGAAATTCAACGAAATAGATGAAACTGTTAATACTCGATAATTATAGGGAACTTTTCGTTTAGTCAGGTGTTGTATTAATAGCTCATGAAACACAATAAGTTTATATCTTTAATCAAGAAACTTAATTAATTGGTATGGAATAATAATTGACAATCAATCATAAAAATTACACTTTAAATCATATTTCAAATAATTCTGATTTATGGAGTAACTCGCATTATATTTCTATAGTGTCAAAATATGAATGATAGCGTGACGATTTTGCTGTATACAGGACATTGTATATACAATAACAACGTAATAACAAATCATCGGAATAACAAATATCAGAATTAACTTTGTTGCGACGAATTATTTAACATATTGGAAAAATGTTAAATTTTTGCTTTTTACATTTGAAACTAATTTCATAACCATTGTACAGCACTGTACTAGTATATTTTAATAAAATATACAGAATATAGAGATTTGTCAGTATCTTGATCCAAAAAAATGTAAAAGCTATAATATTTTTCAAGTTATAAGAGAAGTCGAGCCATTGTGCAGTACAGATATCTTGTAGAAACTATTATATGCTTACATGTATATTACTTCATGTTCTCGATCGGAAAATAGTATAGGTGAATTGAATCTAAATTGACGAAAATTTTAATGTATGACGTATGTATGTACATTCGAACCCAAATATTTTTAAACCAATGCTTATTGCCCGTAAAAATTGTAATGAGATAATAATTTAAATTTCTACTTATTTTGATTCCTTTTTACAATTAATAATCATTTAAAAATTTATTTCAAAGTATAATGTTCAATTTCTTGTTACTTTTAATGTATGTTTTATTTGGGCATTATTATATTCATACAATATATTGTTCAATGTCAGAGTTCAAAAAAAAGTTTTTTCGTTTATGTACAAGTATCCTATATAGAAAATATATTTTATTTTTGTGAATGAGTGAAATAAAGATTTTATTCTCACTTACTCTTTATTTCAATATCTCCGAATAGAACTTTTAAAAATAAACTAAGTTGTGCCTTATTTGGCTCAGATATCTTGTTACATCTAATGATACGACTGTGGCATTGTATATAGACGCATTATTTATTGAAAAATGATGGTACCAATAAAAATTGAGGGCATTATTTCGTGACTCTGATTAGAGAGTTCTAAATCTTACATCACAACAGCGCACCAGTTATCGTAATATCACGGAAAAGCTAAGGCTGTGTATCAAGCTTTGACGAAATTATTTAACTATAAGAAGCGTAATTAGTTAGAGCTATAGCAAATAAAAATATCTTAAAAAGTAAAACGTAAGTGAAGTGACCAATCACAGTAGAAACCAAAGTCCATAACGTAAACAATAGTAAATCCAACATATTGATTTCCTTACTTAGTCTTGCTTACGTACTCTGCTTACGTTTATCAAATCCTTTACTGCGAAATCAATATAAGTCGTATAATATATCAATATCAATATAAGTCGTATAAATTCTGTTTTTTTACACTTTATGAAATCCGAGTATATAATAACTAAGTTATTAGCACATTTTAAACATAATATTTACCTAAAGAATAAAGTTTGGATATATTTGCTACTTAAAAAAGATATATCTGTATTTTAACTTAACTATCCTACTACCCTAGGTAGAGTAAAACGGAGCTAATTGAACAAGAGGCAAATTAGAATATACAAATATCTCAGAACGCATATGAACACGTGTATACTTGCGAAAAAAAGAAAAAGATTATGTGTACATTTTTATTTCGTCGTTTTTCAGATATAAGAGTTTAAATATAACCAATTAGCGCATGCGGTAGTATTATTAAGTGCGCATTATCAATCTTTAAACATAGTCCATCTAAATGCATAATCCAAATTGGCTATATATATTTAAAAACTTTATTCAGAAAAAATTCGTGAAAATAGCCTAAAAATCAAGCTTCAATTCAAGACCAAAATCCCCCGTTAAGCTAATTAGATAAACATGCAATATTTTAAAGCAATTCTTATTGATCTATTATAATTATGTGAACTTATCATCGTTTAAATAAAAAGTTACTCAACTAGCTCCGCTTTACTACATATATAATTTTTTTCCCTAAATTTTTACATTTTGAGTATAATTTTGTACGACTTGAATAAATAAAATTTGCATAATTTTTAATAAAAAAAAATACGAAACTAAATTGTAAAGCAAAAAAGTGATGATTTAATCTAAGTCTTTGATTTGTAATTATGTAATTTCAGTCAAAACATAAAAATATGGATAAAAATTAATTTTCAAAATAATAAATTAATTTTCATTTTAGAATCATACAAATAAAAGGAAACTTTATTATCTTAATTAAAATTTTTTTATATTGAAAATAATACTTTTAATTTTTTGGAGTAATTAATTATACAGCCACATAAAATAAAAAAAGTGTTATGTCCGAGAGACTAGACCCATATATCCCTATGTATTTTGAGGCTCTGAATATGATCTCAGAATTGCTCCATCAGATCAGGATTTTTTTCTAACTTCAAAAAATTGCCAAACATCTCTTAAAGTTATATTATTCTGCCCAGGACCTTTCTTTAACTCAACATCGTAAATGTTATGCAGGTTTTACGGGGCAGTTGTCATCGTCTGCAGTATCTGTTCCGGCAGCAGAAAAGACTTTGATTGAATAACCGGCCGAGAAATCCAAATTCCTATTTGTGATTCATAGGTAAAGGGTATTCGATCAGCTAAATTAGAGAAATAAAATTTCTTTGTAGTGTTATGACGATGATCATAACTAATTCTAGAACATATTACTTTGAGATTAATGACATAAACGTCTAGAAATTTGGGACAACTATCACAGTTGTCATATAAATCTATTTAATCCTTTTTCATGTAAGTTAATTCTCCCTCCTCTTTCGTGTAGCTTTGGGTATGAGAGTCTATTTACTACTACTTCAGCATTTAATTTGCAATACGTAAGAAAAATCTACATAACATTTTCGATGTTGAGTTAAAGAAAGGTCCCGGGCAGAATAATGTAATTTTAAGGGATGTTTGGCAATTATTTGAGATTAAAAAAAATCCTGACCTGATGGCGCAATTCTGAGGTCATATTCGGTTTCAGAGCCTCAAAATACATAGGGATACGTGAGTCTCTCGGACATGACACTTTTTTAATTTTGTGTGGCTGTGTTATTTATTCAAATTTTCATTGAACAAAGAATAAAATCATTTGCATGTAAAAATCAATATTATCTAAGTTAATAATAACCCAGTGAACACAAGTTACACGTAACTTATCTGTTAGTTGTAATTTCCTACTCAACAATATAATTGCAACATAATACACGTGTTATACCTCATATTTATTACGGTTATATTGTTGAGTGGGAAATTACAACTAACAGGTAAGTTACATGTAACTTCGTGTTCACTGAGAAATATTAATATAAAGAAGACACCGATATAAGCATAAATCAAGAAATATTCATAGCGTTTCGCGCCAAGTTGTATTTTTGGTTAGTTATAATAATTATTTGGATCTGAGGGCGCATATTTTTTATGCGATACCATTTAGTTGCATAAGTGTAATTGTTTATAATTCGAAGAATATTACAGTCCTAATATATTTTCGTATTTTTTAATTTTAATTAATAATGACTCGTATACGCTAATATAGAGAGATCATAAAATATATTATGTAAAATCTGATATATAATGCTATAAAATATATTATAATTGTAAAATGAGCAAAACGATGAATATAATGCGCGGGGTATAATAACGTCTAACTCTTACTAAAGTAAGATCCAGTTGGTATTAAGCTTTGTCACGAAAATTCCAGCACATTTACACTATGAAGGACCGCGTCGAGGAGCAGAGTTTTCGGATAGAGTGTAGACGTTTGTAAACGGCTTTAAACGACGTAATGGCGCGAGCGCGAGCGAGGCTGAGCTGCTTCGCTTGATGAACGAGCTTAACTCATTTAACATCGCTTACTGCTGGACTGACGGTCAAACTGAGATACCATGAGGCTTTCTGGGACATGTGCGAAGGATGAAGCCCCATGCGGGCTGTGTGTATACGACCTACCTAACCGGGAGAGCACCAAATCCCGAATGCTGACCGTATCTCTCAGCTGCGCAAATTCCTCTCCTTTCCCCTCTCTCCCTCCCTCCCACCCTTATCACTCTCTTTAATCGTTTTGAAATCAAATCTACTTATTAAAAGATAAATTTATTCGTAGTTTTATTTCGATTCCCACGATCTCTAAAAATTCGTAAATCAAATTAATTGAAATTACGAATTTTTAATTTGTTTGCAAATTGAAAGAGCGCTTCAGAAATATTACATATTACAAATGAAGACCTGATATGTTGATCGTAGTGAACATCAAAAACGAAAACGTTAAACATTATATTAGAGTATTAAAGCAATGGTTTCTTTTGAAATTTTGAGGACTCTTTGTCGCGAATTCAAATCCAAGTCGTGATGCTGGAGCTCGCGGCCGTCATTATTTTCTGGACGCCTCTTGAAACTCAGCGTAAGGACTCTCCACCTTTGTAAAATCGACTTTAGATCGCGACGGTTGCAGTAGATGTCCGGTAAATTATGTTAAAAATCGGGACAATTTACGGGTTTCTTTCGAGACAATTCTTCCGCGAGTCGGCGAGAGGGTGACAAATTGCTAGATTTTCGACGGGCAGTTCGCGGTTGGCCTAATATAATATCACTCATTTGTCACGCGTATTACAGCCAACGGCAAATCGATGACAGACCCGAAATTTATCGCACCATTCTTATACGAGCCTTCGCTTTTCGGATAATGATGACCGTTTATCCACCGCGCGTCATGCGCTTTGCTCGTGCTTTCCTATCAGTGGCGACTTTAAAATGTGAATCTAAAAGTACGCTTCACATTTCTGCGTTCTAATCCGTAAACGATGTGATCATTTTTAATACACATCTTCGCAACACTACACTCTAAATTTCTTGCAGTGAAATCTCACTCCAAAAGAGTGAAAATACAACCATCCTTGAAAAAAAGTGAAAATATTTCAGTGGTTGTATTTTCACTTTCTTGAAGTGAGATTTCACTGTAAGAAATTTAGAGTGTATTGACGCGTTCCGTTTTCATGCTCACATGCGATAAGCATCATTCATCTACACAAAAAAATGAATTCTTAAAGGAATGTTTTAATCGAAGAATATTTTATGCTTAAAATAGCGTCAAGAATAAACAATTTCCAATTAAAAATAAATTAATCTTAAAATAAAATAAATTATATTCTTAGTTCAAAACAAATTTTATTTCAATAAAAGAATAAAGTTGCACTCGTTCATCATTAAATATGCTTGTATTAGCATTATTTGTTCTTCAATGATACCTTTTGTCAACTTATTTCAAGCCTCCAGTATGCTTTCCAGTAACATCAAAATGACAGAAACCAATACTGCAGTAAGTGACAATAGCTTTGTAAATGAAGTGCCACATTTATAGAGCATGCCTCCTAATGTGCACGGAGTACAAGCTCTCAAGGAAAAATTAAATCAGATTCGACTAATGTAATTCAAAGGCAAGTGAAATGCTGAGACCGTTCTACCAATACCTCCGTTAGCTATATTGCAAATAATGATGCAAACAGACGGTCAACCTTGTCATAATGGTAGAGAACGCTGGCTGCACACACAGGCGGATCTGCCGCGGCGGATTCGTTGCTCATCTCACCCATTTAACTGTGGATAGCAGATCCGCGAATCCGCCGCGGAAAATCCACTCGCGTGTATAGGCAATCGCCTCTTCGTCGCGTCGCAGTGACAAAATCGGCCGGCTGTTCACGCATCCCCATTTGCAATATAACTGACAGAAACATTAGGAAGAGCTGAATATTTCATCCATCCTTAAAGATTGAACCACATTTAGAGGTATGTTCCACGAATGCAACAGTTCACTCACAAAACCATCGTCAAACGTCATTTACTACACTCATGTACTTCCGACATCTTGATATTACTTAAGAGGCCCTTATCATACATACTGTTGCCGCCTGCTGGCGAATTTTCAAATTTGTAATTCTAAATCCAAGAATAAATAGTTTCTAAATAATACGATTGAGTTTGTTAGAACCATGTAATGATTTTAGAAACAAGAACACAATTTTAAGAATAAAATACTTTTTGCACAAATTTATTTATTATTGACGCCAGTGAACATTTATAATTGAAGAGAACATTTTATACTTAAATGAAAGTAAATAGCATACAAGAATAAAAATATACGTGAATCAGGAATTCATTTTTTTGTGTCCTTATTGTCTATTAAGTATTAAACAAGGACAAATAAATATTTTTAAACTACAATTAATTTTAAGTTACAAGCTTAAAAAGTACCAAGGTAGCGATGATGTAACTTTTCCCTAAGGTGGAAAGGTAAAAAATGGAAACTTTTATTATTGAAGGTAAAAATAGAGAGAGAAATGTTTCACTTTTTACGTTTCCGCTCTAAGGAAAAATTACATGATCGCTGTCCTATTATTTTATAATATTATATATTAGAAGTCTATCATTACATTTACAAAATTTCTTAATTAAAAAAATTCTATGTTATATGTATGTACGTTATGTATGTAAGAAAATATTTATTTACTTTAGAAATAACAATTTTCAAAATTAGTTCTCTTTTTAGAAAAAAAATTTTTTAAATGCCATCTTCCACTCACATAGAACCGGTTACTCTATCTTCAGATAAACTATGTAGTAATTTATCTAATGGATAAAAAGAGTAATAAACAAAAGGGTAAAAAGTAAGAGCGTAAGATAGTAAGATAGTTAGAGAGTGAGCTGAAGTTTATCGAAAGGTGGAACAACTCAGCCTTAATGTATGAGATAATGAGACATTTATTTAATTATTTTTAGTACTATATTTGTAAAAACTAGAGCGCTTTCTTCAGTTCTCCAGAAGTTTTTTTGACTTATGAAATTTCTAAAATGTCCGATTCAGTTATTTCCCTTTAAGGGGATCATTACTCCGTAAGATATACTTCATCAAAGTTTTCATCGACTAGCACTCGGCGTGAAAGACGAAATGGGATACCGGCTGATCAAGGAGAGCAAGAATGGGAGGCAGAGTGGCGGGAGATTTGACCTTATGCAAGAGATTATTGGTATGGCAGGATTAATCGCCTCGCGCGGCCGAGTCACGTAGAATTAAATTAAACTTCTCAAGAATTTCACTTAGCGGCGGCAGACAGGACGCCGATGTGTTACCGATTCCAGCAATGAACGCGCAACGAACTTGGCGCGTACATTAGGTGGGCCACGTGTCCCGACATATAAAATCGCGCGCGCGGCTCATTCTCTCGCTTCGTCTCATCTATCGCCCGCCTTCGTTCTCGGACGGGAATATTAATGAACTCGAAATGAAATACCATAGATGTCGGCCGTCCACCGCGAGAGATAATAAAGAGCGATCTAGAGACGATTGTAAAATTGCAATCGTCGATGAAACATCTGCTCTAGAATTTGTAACTTTGAGACCTGTTACACAAGAGTCACAATTTGTAAGCCGTAAGAAATTGGTCAATCACAGTTGAATATAACAAAAATAATCAACTATGATTAATTTCTTATGGCTTACTGGAGTAATAATTTTTGACATAGAATTAAAGCTGCCATTATTTGGATTGGAATAAGAAGACCTTCAATAAGAATATCCTTGAAGAAAAATTAAAATTACAATTAATTGGGTTGGATACTTAGATTTTATTCGAGAAACATGTATGCTTAGCACCTTTTTTTACCTTTTTTAAAAAGGTAAGTTTGTATTGATCTTTTATACGAATAATACATATCATTAGAGTTAAGTAAATAATAAAAATAATACTTGAGTTTTATTGTTTAATTTGATAGATTTATTTTTACGTAAAAATGAAAATAAGAGATACAATCACCAATGACCTTGATCTTGATAAAAGTTAGCCAGGTCATGATCCTGAACAACATTTAAAAGATTTTTAGCCGCCGGTCGGATACCTTAGGCAATGCCGGCTTTACTATTTTATAATAAGTTACTATTGTAACTTTCAAGCCTTATAACTCGAAAAGTAGTTAACGAAAAAATATTTTATTATAGTGTTTTGAAAGGCTCTCGAGGTGAGCTATAAGAATATACAATAAAAATGAGGGGTTCCATTTAAAAAATTTAAACCATTTCAAAAATTTAAAATTTGGCCTTGTCTTGACCTTGACAATGCCACTCAAAGTCAAACCAATGGTACCATCATATGCCCCCCTTAATATCCTATAACTTTTGTCGGAAACATTTTTCTATATCTAAAGCCATTTCCGAAATATAGGGTCTGGGTGAGACTTTGTAGACGCTGTGTATACAGAGTGTCTAATAAGTTTTGATAAAGCGTTTGTGTATAGATAGAGCTAAACTGAGTCGAAAAGCCCTCTACCATTTTACAATTTTCGGAAAAGTTAACATGTAGATATTAATTACTAAAAATTGCCGAATTGGTTTTCAGTAACTTTTTACTCAAATACTATTAACTTTACAGAAAAACTGCGAAAGACAAAAATTGTTTATTTCCTTCTCATAGAATTCTAAAAATTTTTTCAGAATTTTTTATCAACTTTTTAATATTGCATTTTCTTATTTTTATCGACATGAGAAAATATGGTATTAAAAAATTTTGAAAAAATTCTGAAAAAATTTTCAGAGCTTTATGAGAAGAAAATAAACAATTTTTGTCCTCACTGTTTTTCTGTAAAGGGATAAACTTCCGAATACGGCCAACATCGATTACCATGAATTTTAGCAAAAATACTCCAAATGATGTCAAATGAATGCCCTTAAATAGATTTTCACTGACAAAAGGTTTAATGCCAAAAATGTTTAAGTAAAGTTATATATCACCTAAATACATTACCGTTACGTAGCTCACTGTAAATCACTTCCGAGAGATTGATATTAACCCTGACCTCCAAGATCTACCCCACTTTCGTGCACCCATAGAGGGGAGAGGGGTGGTGTGATGAAACTCATTTTGCGTAGAAATCGTGTACCCCTCAAGTAGGAAATAAGTGGGATAAAAGTTGCTTCGCGTGGAAATTGTGCGTCCCTAAAACAGGGGGGAGGTGGGATGAGAGTCGCTTCGTGTGGAAGTTGTGCGCTCCTAAAGCAGAGGAGGAGGTTGAGTGAGAGTCGCTTCGCGTGGAAAGCATTTTTGGCATTAAACCTTTTTGTCGGTGAAAATCCATTTAAGGGCATTTATTTGACGTTATTTGAAGTACTTCTGCCAAAATTCATGATAATCGAGCGTTGGCCGTTTTCGGAAATTCAGCGAAATTTTTTAAAAAACGCAAGTTAAATAGCATAGATTAATATTAATTTGTGTGACTGTTGCGGCGGACAAAATATAACTGATACAAGGATAATACATAATAAATAATTATAGTGCTACAAAGTCAAATTTTGTTTATGTGATAGGGGTATATATACCGATAGGTATATATACCATTTATGCCGAGAACGACAAAGAATTTTTCTTAAAATTTCAATTTCGAAATTTTTTGTCGTTCTTGATATAAACTCCACCTCACAGACACGTACACTTTAATCCTGGAAAAGAATTTTTAAATCTGTAAAAGAGGAAAAAAATAATTATTATACAAAAATTACGATTTAATCGATAATACAGATGGCTTTAGGATTCCCTTTTTACTGCATTTTGTTTTTTCTTTTTTAAATTCTTAAACTGTCATACATCTGAAGATGGTTTAATCTCGTAGCCGAAACATATTATGTGAATATATATAAATTATGAAACTTGTAATTTTTCTTAATATTGGGTTAGGGAAAATGTCCCTTTACAAGTTAATAAAAAGACTTTTTTAGCAACCCATATATTCTATTTTTAAAAAATTGACAATTACATCACTTAATAGAGCAAAGTTTCAACTTTAAGAATCTGCATTTTTAATTGCGATACGATGATTTTTAACGGAGTTACGAGCAATAAAGTCAGAATGTTCCTTTTTACTTAATCCGCAATTAACTCAGGAACAAAAAATCGTAGGAACATTTTTAGAAAACGATTTTGCAGAGAAAGCTTTAATCTTTCATGATAGGTGCTCGAAAGTTTGCTCAAATTTTTTTAGGCACGCTACAGACCTACAAAGTGAAAAGAAAATTTTTTATTTTTTTCAGCTCTTAGTCTTTTTCTGTAGGTAAAAATTACAAAACTCACATAAATTCAAAGATTATAGTAACCATTCGAAAGTAAAGATTTCAAGTCCTTTAAAAAACTCTTTTTTAAATTTAAATTTAAATTTTTATATCATTTTTAACGAAGATATTGATGGGGAAAGGTCTTTTTATTAATTTGTAAAGGAACTTTTTCCCTAACTCAATACATATAACTCTTCAATTATTTCTTCTAAATTTGATATTTTTTCGACTCTTATTGCCCTGTTAATCTAATTACTCTAAACACACAGTTACAAAGTATGTAAAAAAAAACCATAAAAGTTTTATCTAAAACATTTTTCTATGTATCTCACCGTTCTCTGATAATTGATAGGAACCAAATATAAAAGCGTTAGCTATGAGGGGTTGTTAACCCCTTATACTTAAAATTAGGCCGATATAAAAGAGTGTTTCTTAGAATTTTGTATTTAATAACATATTTCAAAAATAATAAAAAATTCCGATTCCGAACAGTGGTGATAGCTCCTTTGTTAGTTTCTTCTTTGGCATGTTACACGCATTTCTCGATTTCAGGTTATAAACCGTTATAAACTGTTTGCAAAATAATCCACTATGTATAAGCGGCGCGATGTCAAAGCGAGCCTGTCTATTTCAACAGTGTGACGATATTTCAGAGAGAATATCCAACTGGTAAGCATCTAGCAGACACACACGTTATAATTGGCAAATTTTTCATAATGGCGTCAATACAACGGCAAATTAGCGCACGCGAAAGTATTCCAACGTGAAAATTGCAGGACGTGGTTCGAAAATTTCAACTAATGGAAATGTACTTTCACACATTGTGTGCAAGCTGCGCTTGCCACCGGTAATTAAATGACCGACGGGGTGAGATTTTTCCAACGTCAATTTCGTATCCCTTCCTGCTATGCTAATATTATGATTCAACTTAACGTTGCGTTTTGTTCGAGACCGCCCCATTCCGTCTATACAGAAACCCTCTCTATTTTATCTGAGTCTCTCTTAAACCCTTCCATATCAGTTCCCGGATAAGTGGCACCGCAATCAGTTAAAGTCGTCTTAACTTCCGAGCAATTTGTTCGTTATATTCGTGGATCAAGCGGAAGGATGTCGAAGCGGCTCTGGACGTAATTTAACTTTGGTACTGGACGGACTTCCGTGATATGGACGATCCGGAATGCGGAGTGCCACCTGCGGCGGATTCGGCCGACTGCTACTTGCGCAGAACGAAATTATGTTGCGCTACTTCGCGATCCGTTATGGAACGCTCTATTCACTCGCTCAGACTTATGTCTGTCTTTGAATGTGGCTAATTTTGAAATATTTGCTGAAATGTATAAAATTAATCCTATTTGTTTTGCAATTTCTTTAATTGGTATATGTATATTGCGGGTTCAGTATAATTTAAATTAATGTATCTCTCTTTACTTATAAAGTTAATGTGTGAACAATTTTTTCTCATTTTGGAGATCAAAATTCAAGGAACAAGATTATATAACTTAAAATTATGTAAGATTGTGAAAAACGTTATTGAAAAAAATGTTCGGGTTCACTGGGTTCCGTGAATATCAATAGAGTGAATATCAATAGAGTAAATTTTTACTTCAATAGGGTAAAAATTATTATCAATGTGGCTCTTAATCGTTTTTCTTACTAAATAAAAAAATATCAATAAAGACTATATTATATATGTTATAGCTAGTACAACTGTTTTGTTATATTGCAATATTTATTAGGAATTAGGACATATTTTAATAAATAAGTATTATAAAATAGAATGATTTTTAATAGAAATACCTATTATTTGTATACCGCAATATAGATGTAAAGTTTTCCGTTTCTTTTCTTTCAACGATGTAAGAAGAGGTACATAACGATGCATATAGCATACACGTAGAATCCAATTTTTAGTCTAATTTTCAACTTTATTGACAATGTAGACAACTGAAATGTAGACTATAAGCTTTCTCCAAAGTTTTTGTAAGCAATCTGTTTTGTGACTTTATAATGAAATAGTCACACAGATAACGAAACTTATTTTTGGTGCGTTTATATAAAATGTACGAGAAGAATTCGCCATATTGAGATCATGTATTAGATATTACATATTAGATTCTCAAGCAAGTCTTTTTGACCAGAACCGAAGATGTGTAAAATGGTGGAATATTCCACACATGTGAATTTAACATGTGTTAAATTTCCATACATATCGAGCTGCATCTAATATAAATTTTTAATAAGTAATTTATTGGATTTTTATTAGTTATATCTTAATGAACAATGCTGCGCATCTGATTGGTTTTTAGCGAAATTTTTTTTTCTCTGGGCGACAAATCAAGTGTGTTAAAGGGCCACATTTGATGGGAACAGACGAATATATATATATATATATATTACACACAC
>NW_017255975.1:207968-231622 GCF_001594055.1 Mycetomoellerius zeteki
ACACACACACACACACACACACACACACACACACACACACACATGATATACAAATTTATTATACTATTTAATTTTAGCTCCAACTAGATCTCTCTTGCCAGTTAACCACTCCACACATGTAAAAAATTTACTTCGCCGGTTCTGTTTTTAGCTACACAAAAATAACATGCTACTACTTTATCAGACATGAAAAAGGAGCACAAAACGTACATATTATTAATGTTATTGAAACTTTGTTAACTAGTGTTATGAGAGAATTTTTATAAATATTAGATATGACATAAAAATTAATATTTGATCTTAAATTACTTTTAATAATGCAGTACCAAAGTGTCTTACATTCTACTATTCTACTTAAAAAATTGATGTATAAAAAATAAAAGAACGTAAAAATTTCATTTTGATATGCAATTGAAAAATTAAATAAATATAGTTATATAGATGTCTCTACACAGAAAAAACGGTCTTGTTGAAATTTGAAACTTAAGATACAGATTTAGATTCAGATTTAAAAATAATTTTGTTGAATCATTAAAATAATTACATATGTGTGAAGTATGAATTATGCTTATAGTATCTACAAATTAGCTAGATACAGATCTCAAAATAATTTTGTTGGATCATCAAAATAACTATGATATTCAAATACGATAATGTTATAAAAAATTTTACTTTTTAGTAATCATCTTGAGTGTTATATATAACTGCTTTAATAGTTCAACAAAATTATTTTCAGATCTGAATCTGTAAGTCTGTAGCTAAATTTTTTAGATATAATTTAGATATAAGCAAAAGCATTTTTTCTATGTAGTTTTTAATTTGTCCTATATATATTTTCTGCATGTTTTGTTTTGCAATGAGAGGTTTATTCCGTTTATATTTCATTTTCTGAAGCGGCAAAGAAGCGTACATTCTACGAAGGTTTTCCAAGAAAGAAAATCTCTCTTTGAAATTTTGTTGTTTCATCGCTTGTATCCTGCTCTAACTACACTCTGAAGTCACAAACTTGAGATAACAACATTCGTAGCGGCGCACTGGATCAGCACGTTCGCGAGACTTTGCGGAAACTTCGCACGAGTTTCAGACGTTGTATTCGCTTTTTAAAAGATGCCATTACAGGATCTTGTTTTTATACATACAATTCAAAGTATTACGCTATGAAAAAAGGTCGACAACACAATTCAAAAATATCCTATTTTTAACAGAAATGAAAAAAATCATTAATTTTCTCAAAACAAATAAATACTTTCAAGAGTACTTTAAAAAATAATTTCACAAAGTATATAGACACAATAGTTACAAAATAATTTTTTTAAATCAAATAAAAAAATTTATTTGATTTAAAAAAATTATGTTCAAATCAAAGAAATGACGTTCAAATAAAAAAATTTTTTCTTTAACCGTATAGCAAAGAAACATTTCTTTGAATCGAAGAAATCTTTCTCTAGGTGTAACCTGAGAGAAACTCCCGATCACATTTTTTAGGAATGCTCCGCCTACGTGGAGCAAAAACGAGCGCTTCAAAAAACGTTTATTGAAAAAAGGGACTTCCTCCCATACTCTATTGAATACCTCATGGCAACAATTGATGATGACATTATTTATGCTTTAGAGAAGTTTATCTGCTCGATTGAGAAACGTATTTAAGTTTACCTTTAACTCTATCTTAAGTTAGCCTGTGTCATACATGTATAAACACCTACATAAGACTTACATGTGATGAACCTAGTTACATTTATGTTTAAGTTTAATTTTATGCCAAAGCTTTCATTTATAATGTTCCATTCGTATATGCCCTATGACACTCTGTGATACTTAGACTGGGAGAGCAAAAGTTAATTTTAGTTTAAGGTCCTGTGATTTCGAGGAGAGCCTTACACTGTCCCCTGCAATGTACATTAGACCTAAGCCCTGCGTAAGTTTTTACCGTAGCGCCAGCCTGATAGGTTCGTCCCTCATAGCTGTATCCCCATCTTTTTGCTTAATAATAAAAAAAAATATATCTAGACGGATAACCATGCCACAGCCATATAACATACGCGTGATATGATTTCAACTATCCATAGAAGGTTGGAGTAAAATATTTAGAATCCATCTCCGATTTTGAAAGTGAATCGAGTGATATGTGATAGAAATAGGTATAAATGCGAAAGAAGGTTTTCTATACAGATTTTTATTTATTTCGCTAAAACCAACGCGCCTTCAAAAATAAATAATTTAAACAATAATTAATTATTTCGTTAATTATTATATTTATAATAATATATTATATAATTATTATATTTAATTATAATCGTTAATTATTTGACAACAATATGTTTTGCACTTAAAAAACAGAATAAAAATATTTTAATCTCGCACTTATAGATTAAAAGTAGCGTGAAATATATACTTTTTCTCAATTTTTAATCAATCCGAGAGATATAACATATGATTTATTTTTTATAATGCATAATTTTGGAAAGCATTTTAATATATCATGGTGGACAGAACAGTTCTCGTAATAATGGCTGATTTAACGTTTTCGTCTGAATTTCGATCTGTAGGTTGAATTTCCTTATTGTGAAGGTCAAATGCCTAATTTTGAGAATAAATTTCCTTAATCTTAATTTCCTTAATTTTTACTTCCAAATCGTTGACTTTGAGGACGGACTTATCGATCAATAAGACATTCTGACTAACAAGTCCAATTTCTCTATTTATAAGTTAGATTGACTTCAAAGTCGAGATTTCTAGATATCAAAATCGATACATAACCAAAATGTTAGAGATCACGCAACACTTAACGCAGAAAGAAAAACGCGTTCTCCCTGATCGAACGATCTTTCGAGACTTCTTTAGTCAATATGAGTATCTGTTTTCCATGGATGAACTAGTGTACACTTTTGAAACTTAAAGTGAGAAAGATGTATGTCTGATATTTGTCGAAAGTGAGAAAGAGAATTCTAGTGCAGTCTAGTGCGGGAACAGAAAACAGACCAAGGAATTGAGTAGGAAATAGCTAATGTCACGAACGAAGATCTTATGTTTACGCAGCAAACAGAAGTTGACACAATAATAATAGATGGTAAATTTCAATAAAATCTAAGACCAATAATTATCCTTCAGGGTAATTTTGCTGGGCATTTCGACCTAATTTTGGACCAATTTCTCTCATAGGTCATTTTCCGTAGTAATCTCAACTTTGTAGTTAGCTTCCAGCACGATCGCGAGGTTTATTTCGTACCTTAAATATTTCTTATTAGTTAAGTCAAACACAAAGTACTTATCTAAGGCAAAAATTAAGTAATTTTGACCAATTAAGTCACATCGCCTACGAGGTAGAAATTAAATAATACAATAAAGTCATATTTCCTTCAAACGAAATTCTAATTTTGACTTATAAGTTAAATTGACTTCGAAGGCGCATATTTGATAAAAATTTGGTCATTTATAAGCTAATGTATAACTTTAAAGTCATTGAACTTTAGAGGCATTTCGTAGGTTTAAACTTCGTAATTTTCGACCTGTAAACAAAACTTTAAACGATATTTGACTTTTAAGACATTTTTTATGTTGAGAATTGGTAATTTTTTTACTTAATTAGGGCGATCTGACTTTGATTTGATCAAAATGCCCTGCTTTGCTGCTTGGGTTGTAACAACTATTATTCCTCTTTTGTCTTTTTTCTGTATACTTTTTAGTTTCGAATTAAAAAACATTTTAGAAAAAGTAAGTTTTTACACAATAAAATTTCACATAATAAAAAATTCGATATCTCTCTTTGCGAAAAATTCACAAAATCGTAGAAATTTTTTTCAAAAAGCATTTTAAAGCTTAGGAAGCCTACTTTCAGATATTTTCATATTAAATTTTATTTGCTGATATTTCATTGAACTGTAGCGCTTTAAAGTAAGACAAAAATATTGCAAAGATATGATTTTTCAATTTTATGTAACTTAGGAACAAAATATTGTAGACAAAAGATTCAAACGCAGATTTAAAGCCCTATCTTTACGCTTTAAAATGCGCGGTCGAAAATCTCTCTGAAATTTTTTTCACCGAGATATTTAACTTTTTGTAAAATACGAGAAAATTGTAAGTGCCTAATACTTTTGCACATAGCTGTATATATAAATGCTTGCGATAAGTATCTAAACTGCAATTTTGAATAATTGAATAATCAACAAACATACTCGCTAAATTAACATATTTTTCTGAATTATGTAAAATTAGAAAAATAAATCAGACATCTGCAACGCTTAAATATTTATCTTTTTCAACTGTAGATTCCTGAAGGAAGACTGGACTGCGTTCGCTTTTGGGCGCTCACGCGCTATAAGTTTTATGCCATTTTGTTTCTGCATGTAATGAGCGATAAAAATACATTGAATCTTACAGCATGTGAACGTTCGAACCGAACGTAGCCATGACAGTTCGCTCAGTGTTCCTATCAATCAATAGTTATTATTTTATTTATTTGTGGCTTTTACGAAGGTCCTATTATTATCCGGTCGAAGATAAATGCGATTGTTAATGTATCTATATGTAGCTGTCACTGTGTTGACAGGTTCTTCCATCAATTTGTCGAATATCAGCTGTTGCATTGGTTCCGGCAGCCGCATTGTGGTTAGCCTATTGCGACACCTTTGCTCAATACAGCGAATGTGTACATACATCGAATCGCGATGAAATGCAGGATAATTCAGAATAGGCACGTTCGCATTTTTAATGCCTGGAGAACGTTAATCTTTACAGGATAAGAAAACCTTTATAGACGCTAAAACAGTATCATATTTAGAAACCCTATAATAAAAGTCTGGCCAAAGTAGATCAGTCTTTTGGATTGTCACTTGTAATCTATTCGACATATGTACATATACGTATATACATATATATATGTGTGTATGTATATATAATTCGAATAGCTTCGTGCATTTTCGGAAAGTGAGAGAAAGAAGGAAAGAAGAAGAGAGATAGCTATACCTATCTATCTATTTTTGTCTGTTTTGACTAAACTTTTATTATAGAATCTCTAGTCACATTTTGAAGTAAGGAGTGTATGAAGTAAGAGGAATGAAATAATGAATTATAACAAATTTTATTCAGAAAAAGCTAATTTAAAAAATGGAACCTCTTTAAAGCAAAAAAATGTAATTATTATTATTATTAATTTATTATGTACCAGTAAAATTACAGAGAGATACGCATAAAAACGTGTGAATGTGCGTAGAATTGATGAGGCAGTGCTGTTGCTATAAAGCCTACCAGAATAAAATCGAAACAACAATTGACATTACAATGAAACAATACGTTACGCATGACTAAAATACAATGAAAACATTTATGCACTTAAATATCGATATGCTTGAGCCGCAGCACTTTATACGGTATACCATGCATAAAGTGTATGCAGATACCACTTTAATCAGAACTATATCCTCTGATACACGCGCCGTGTGAACTTTCCGCGAATTATGCATCAAGTTTCGTAATGGGATATCGGCGGGGCGCATTGTTAACCTAACGAAGATACTTGCTTCGAAAATAGAGAATCGTAAATGAGAACGGCTATGAATAATCAAAAATTCACAGCGCGGTCTCGAAAAATATCGCGATGACACTAAAAAGTATAAATGGAAATTGTACGTAACGTTCTCACTCCAATCCCGTGGTATCTTACGCTGAAAAATCGCTGACAAGTACGACGTTTTATCTGGCACGGCTTTAATGTACGTTCTCAGATGACTGGATATAGCGCCGGCGTTGGTATATAGCGGACGCGCGTCCGCTGCTGTAACGCGTGTTTGTAACGGGATCCTAACAATAAGTTACGTCGAGCACGGTGAAATAACGCGCTTGCACGTCCGCCCGGCGATTATCATCGACGGAGGAGAGCAGCCGGCCCATCCTTTAGAGCCGATGATTAAAGAAAACCTCGTTCGCGCGCTGGCGCTTGTACGTTATTGCCGATCCTATCCGCATGTGCGAGCCGTTCGCCGGCAAGATAAGCTAATTTTAATTATCTCGCGGTAGGAGCGTGCTATTCGCGAACGGACACGTCCGCTCTAGATAAGGCCGAATAAATGGGATTCGAGGCGTCTATGGTTATAACTATGTGAGAATCGTCGGTGGTACGCCACCTTTCTCCCGCCGCGACTCGCCTCACTGTGGCACTCCCGAGCAGGAGTTTATTGAAATTCTATGCGCCGCAGGATAAAACGTACTGACTTCTACTAATCGCCGCCATTAGTCCGATGTTACAACTTCACGGCGGGCCATTACGGGGGCCCCGTAGTTACAGGCCGGTTGCCGCCGCAGTCGCTCCGGTCGCGTTTATTGGTCGCCGTCTAGCTATAGCGCGACGTTTACCACTGTCCGACTTTATTCCTACGATCGCGGAAATTCCCCGTCGGCCGTCGATACCTATTATCGATTACGCTTAATACCTACCGCCTAGTTGCAGTCGCTTACCTCGCTTGCTTTTAAGCGCCGGCGTAAAGCGTTTCTACTGGCGAGCCAACAAACCGGAAGGGAAACCCCCGCGCTCATTTCCCGTAAAAGCTTTTACCTTCTGCAACGGTAACTCGCCGCTACTTTATGTCATTTATAGCTGGTATTTTTGACGGCCTACAAGGGAAACTAATTCAATGTGACTTATTTTCTTGCACGCAGTTCTGTACGTTTAGGATACACAATTGTCTGGTTGATTTTTCAAACAAAAGGTAGATATAGATTTTTGTGTGCGTTTGCTTGAACATGGCCCCTTGTGTTTTTTAGTTGCTTTTTTAAATTTTCAATTATCGTTTAACTTTTTTTCACTTACAATTATATATTTTATATTTTTTTATTTATTTGTTTTGATCTGGCTGAAGAAGATTTGATGAGTCGAAATTGTTCCATCACTATTACGTTTTAAATTAAAATTTATGTTCATTTTTTTTCGAAAGAAGTTCTTTGCACGTTTTTATTTTTAAATTGTTTATTAGCATTATTATTAAAATTGATCAATCTAATTTTAAAATATTAATATTTCAGCTTCAGTTTGCGATTGCGTTTTAAGTCCGATAAACTGAATCGACGCTCAGTTCACAAAACTGAAAAATGTATTTGCAAAAATTTGCATTTAAATATTATTAATTCAAATTCGCGCTTTGATAAAAAATAAGATTACTTTTCTTAATTGATTTATTCTTGTCAATCTAATTTCTACTTATAATTATATTTATCTTTAAAATAAACAATGTAGTAAACGCTCGACAATTTGCAAAGCAATCAATTTTCTTAGTACCGACCAAAACGAGCAAACAAGGTGTTAACAGATTACAATTTAATTAATTAATAAATAAATAATATAATTCCATAAACATTTCAACTCACGGAGTCTTCTTCAGTACGGTAAAAATACAATAAACGTAATATTAAAATTTCTAGTCATACATGTCCACATGGGATAATTTCTATGTCGTCAGTCTTCTTCCGATTAAAAAATATTTATCTTTATTTGACACTTTTTTTATCGCTTGTCTCGGCCCCTTCTTTCTTTCTCTTTTATTACATCAAGATTGCTCTTTTTATTCTTTCTCCCTTAAGTTTTTAACTTTCTCTCCTTTGGAAAGTAGTATCCTATTCAATTATTTAACATAATTATGTTAAAAAGTTGCGCGCGCAACTTACAGGTCAGTAAACAGAGTAAGTTTCTTCAACAGTTTTCAACCGTTTCTAATCGCTTGCCTGTGAAGGTGGCTTTTGCATAAAAGACGCCGGTATAGTGTTTCAATAAAATCAATACGAAGTAAAAACGCGTGATACGCAAAATACGGAAAATTAATCTATTCGATATGAAAGGACTGCTGCGCTAGGAAAAAAGAAACCAGGACGAAGCGATTTATGAAACAACCCCGTCGTCAAACTTTCCGGCCTCTCGCAACTTCTTAGCATCGTGTACCTTGCCGCTTAATGAATATAAATCGCGAACACTGCGCTAACTCGAAGTACCTTTGATTAGTTACGCAGGTATGCACCTGCAACGAGATGAGCAAACACTCTTCGCCGTGTAAACTTTATTCCTCCCGTCTCCGCGTCGGATTTAAATCTCGACGATAAATGCCATATAAATTTTACCGAGATGCTCAAACGCTCGAAGGAAAACTAACGATAACGCCGTGAAGCTACATTCATGATAATGATAATAATTAAGTAACGTAGCGGAGCGCAATAAAGTTGTGAAGGATAATGAATGGAATGATTAAGAAACAAAGAATGAAGAATTCAATATGCATATTGGACTCAGCCAAAGATTAAAAGTGCGTCACGAATATAGTAGCGAATCATTAATTATCCTACTCTAAAAATCTTCTTCATTGTTAACCTCGTCGTTACCAGCAGCCCACAGTGTCGTCACTCGTGGGTGAACTCTTAATTAGGGAAACGAGCAAAAAGGATTTCGCCGTCCGCATGAACGAACGACGGAGAATATTGCGATCGATGGAAGAGCAGCACGATTGCCACCTTTCGTCCCTTTCGACTAATGTTTCACTGGAGATCGACAACTCTTTTGGATATCGATAGCCATTATCAAAATTGTTATTGTCTTGTAGTGCATTTTCTAAAAAAGGGTCAACAAAATTTTGAGTGATTATCTGGTCTGATTTGATTTTGCTAATTTGGATGCTGGAGTGACGGTCGAATTTGATCGATGTCGATAGTACAGATCTTTTTTAATTTCAAATTACAAAAGTCGATAATAGTGACATTTTTAATTCATTTTTTATCGTTCATCGTTCTGTCTCACTCGAACGCATACATCTGTCCTTATCTAACATATTGCAACGCCATCTCTTGCAAGATTGAACACCTATTGCTAGACACAATTACTGTTTTGTTTACCATTCTGGGTCTTCGCTCAGCATTCGTATACACGTAATTTGCAGATCGATATAAATCTTTCTTTTTAAACTTTTAATCTTAGTTTCATGCATAAACTCAGTATTGTTTGTGTATTATACATAAAACGGTGGGTGCTGAACTATTGTCGTTTTGTCCATAGAGCTATAAAACTTTTGTATTAAGGAAACATCTATGTCAGGTAGACAGATCTACGAGTTGAAAAAACGTAAGTTTTTAACTTTATTTTCGATTTTAGTATAAAGTCCATTGCAGCACCTCCCAATTTTGCGTCTACTTTAATCCTGTAAAAGGATTTTTTATTCCGTTCAGTAAATTCGGAGATTTATATCGATCTGCAATTTGATTACTCCAGCATCTCCTTAATAGAGATTAGCTGGAGACTTTTCCGATAGCCGGATATTCGTTCAAAACGCCGTAATCTCCGGTCGAAAATCGGAGAGGTGGCAATTAGTAAAGATGCGACTGGTGGAATAAAAGATGAACGAAGACTACAGTATAAGTGAGAACAGGCTCATTCTGCCAAAAATTATATTAATAATTGTCTCTCGCACATGACCGAATTGCACAACCAAACGTGGCGATATAATATATAACATGGCGATTATAATATATGCCAATTAGTTCCTTCTGATCAAATAAAAAGTTACTATATTGGCTCTAAAAACCAATCAATAAGAGCAAAGCAACTTCGCATACTTCACTCTTACAAGTTTTCCGTGCACAACCAACAATATGACGATCGTTTAGTATTCGGATCAAAGCTACCGACGCAAAGTGAGAGAGTGTTCTACTGTTCTTGCTTATACTGTGGCACCACGAAGATGCAAAGTGCACAATATATAACAGGATATTAATTTTAATGCGGCTTAATGAAGAAACGTAGAGAGAGTCCATTCGGGTTTCGCGCGTGGAGGACATCTGGCCTGGAATTTACACTGGGAATTTGTCATTGATCTCCTCGTTCGCGACACTCGTTTCCCAACTAGGCGAAACGCATGGCAACACGTGTAACTCTGGCTCGCAACGAGTTTTAGAAAAATTTGTCACTTAATTCGAGATATTTCACAATTCCGTACGTATCGCGCGCAAAACGAAACGTCGAAATTTCCGCAACAGGCTGGCAATTTAATAAGAATTATTTTTGCCCTATTTTTTGTTTTTTTTTTTTTTTTTTTTTTTCGTTAACAAACACGACGCGATGTCAACTGTGTCATTGTCGAGTATATTACGTCACTTTTTTGTTCGAAGTGGTGCATAATATCAAAGTGCTGCACATTTCACTTGCGATATTTCAAGCGTGAAATTAAAATATCATTCCACCTTCAGCATTCCTATTTTTTTGTCTTGTATATTTTTGTCTTGTACATTTCCTAATACATGCAGTGCCCTGGAATCTGCATCCCATTTTAGTAAAAGATTTTCTCTCTGCTCTCTTGATGTAAATACTTCTTAAATTAAATTCCTTGATTGAAATAGACGGTTATGGAACATATTTATCTATCATTTAGAATTGTACAAACGCGACTATTAATATCGTTCAGCATACTTAGCGGTTTCTTTGTGACATTTAAGAAATATATTGTTTTTATATAATTATATAATTAACGATGTAACTAGGCGTCATTGTGAAAAAATCAATGACATGCATGTCACAAGGCGAACGTGAGCGCATCGAATGACATTAATATTCTCTGATTATATGTATATTGCATCATATTCTACCGTTGAAGGATGTATTTTCCAGGATAAAATAACTTTTTATTTCATACTTCCCCCCTCTCTCTCTCTCTTCGCCCGGGGCGATTTCTCTAACGAATGACTTGGGCCGCATGACACAACTACGTATGAGCGTTCCCTGTGCAGCGCAGTCGGAGTAAATTTTCCGTAATATTCCGCGTCGCGAAACCGTCGTCGTGTACCATGTCAGCGGTCCTCCAACAACATTTAATACTGTAGCAACCCTCGGAGCCTCCGCTCCTCTGGTGCCACGCGAGATCAATATCCCGTAAAGGCCGGCTTACCGAAAGCTACTACTATATTTTCGTTCTACAGAATCAGCGATATCGGTACTATGAAGCTAGTCTTGCTAGTACGCCCAGTTGATTTTATGCAATTTTTAAACATCCGATTATTCGCATACGAAAACATCGTTGCATTCCTAATTCTCTCGATATCTACGACGATACTGTCGAATGTAATATTTACCTAGAGCTTGAATATTTTGAGTATCTGAAGTAAATTTACACTTTTGTAAAAGGTTAAATCATGATGACGTCGTTACAAGTTCCAATGTTTTTTAATGATAATTCTATTCTGATCGTGAAATTTAATAAATCTCTTCTCGTATATGAGAGAACTTTTACTGAGATATCAAAAGATTTAATCAGATACAGATCTAAAAACATTTTTTTACTATCAAAACAGTTATACAGGACGTTCAAGCTGGTTATAAAAACTTTTTGCAGCATTGCTGATCATGCTTAAGTTTTTTACATGATTATTTTAAGATCCAGCAAAATTAATTTCATCTCTATATTTAGCTAAATTTTTAAATACTTCAGCACAATCATTTTTTCCATGTATATGTATTTGATATTAGATATACAGGGTGTGCTAAAATTCGCGAATTAAAATATCATAGCAAGAAAGTTTTGAAAAATTAAGTAAAACCGTTATGTGTACATTTTTAGTTCAGTTAGTAGTTTTTGAGACATAAAAATTTAAATATAGTCAATTATAGATTACATTTAAACGATCCATTACGGTAGTCCTACATGTATATATGGTAGTCCTCGATACCATACGGTAGTCTTAGTAAGCACGCACTTCAGCGTTTAAACATAATCCGTCTAAACGTAATCCGTAATTGGGTCATATTAAAACCTTATTATTTCGGAAACTATTGCTTAAAATAAAAATTTACAAATAATTGTTAATATGGCTCAATTAGAATAAATAAATAAATAATTGTTTTAATTAATTTTTTGAAAACTTTCTTATTGTGTAGTATTTCGGAACATCCTATGTATTTGTTTCAAATGTATATAATAAATGTTTTACTCTATCGTATCAACTCTGCGATTTTATCTGTGTCGTGCCGTAACTTGTGAGTGCCTATCACTACTTAAATACTTCCTTAAAAGTGCACCTAATTCCAACTTGAATGAGCAACTCGCTGAACAAGTTCGTACATAAAATTGAGATTCACAGGCCGTGAAACCAAAGGAGCCCACTGCGTCAAATTAGTTACACTGTAACTTTTTGCCGCCCTAATATACATTTTTAACCGGGTCACAGATACATCCACGTCGTTTCATTTTAGGTGGAGATCAATTTTCAAACTCTTACAATTTTGATGATTTAAAGTCGTTACGCAACCGTTAGGTCATAATCACACTACAGATTGGCGATTACGGTTGCTGGTTGTCAGTTCTATTTTCACCAATCACGTTGCAGCTAACCCGCATTTGCTGCATCATAATTGGCTAAAATAGAATCGACAACCAGCAACCGTAACCGATAAGTGTGATTACGGTCTTAGAAAACTCGACATCTGTTACAATCTAAAAATCACAAGTGAATTTCGACGCTGTATCTATTGTGTCGTTATAACTCAGTTTTAGAATTGTATATATAACAAGCATTTAAAACTACACTTCTCGAGAGCCACAATTTTACTGAATAATGTATGCGCATGAAGGATCTATTAGAAGCATTTCATCGTAACGCTAATCGCATTAAAATGTCGAGTACAATTTCGCCGCGTGTTACATTGTTTGCGGGAAAATCTTCAAGCAAATGCGGCTCCTCCCCCCTCCTCATTCTCTCTTTTCATCCCGTTTCCTCTCTCGATGTACTAAAGAGCAAGATCATATTCCAAAAGCCAGGCAAGCAGAGCGCCGTGAATCTTGGCCGTCGGAACAATGGCGAAATGGCACGTACACCACGCGTCCGCGGTAGTAACTTAAATGTGCGTACATTTACTTTCCCTCGTGATTTATGACCTTTAACTGTGGGGTTATAAATGGCCGAGTATTACCGCGAATATACCAAGATTTCAGGATAAGCCCGGGCTAAATGCTCGTCCGCTCATAGGTCCGCATCATGCAACGTCGATGTTCATTCGCCGTGGAAGTCATATCGATTGTCGTGGTGCCTTCAATCTTGTTCGTTTAATTATGATGTGCACTTAATTGCTTGTTAATCTCCCTAACTCCGCACAGTACGTCTTACTCTGCAGTTAATCTCAAATACATCATGGAATGATATTGCTTCTCATGATATCTTTTCATAAGAGTACACAGGCCGACATGAATTTTGATCCCAAAACGGCAGTATGTAATCTCGAAGGTTTTTGGCATGTTAAAACTAAATCCGTAACCAAAATTGCTCCATCACGTCAGGTTTCCGAGATATTCTAATCCAAAAGTGCCAAAAAGGTCTATTTCGGGCATTTTTAGATTAAAATAAATCTCGTAAACCTGATGTGATGGAGCAATTTTGGCTACGGATTCGAATTCGGCATGAAAAAATCTACGAAAATTACCTATAATTATAAATGGGTCACCACAGTAACATGAAAAAAAAAAACTAGATGTATTGCAAGTAAGTCCACCGACCTGAAAGCGTCTCCAGATGATATGGTCAATGTATTCGCCAGCAGAAAGGTTACTACACTTTTTTTTCGATGGATTTTGGAACTCACAAGGGAAGTTTCGCAACTGTCCGATGTTTCACCCCTTAAATATGAGTTAGCGCACGTATAAAAAAATACGTGTCTCTCTCTCTTAGATTTTCGTGTTTAACAGCATATTTCATGGAGAATCAAATCGGTTCCGGACAGTTGTGAAACTTCCCTTGTCAGTCTTGCTTATAAAGCACTTGAACGTAATTGGATAGACCCATAAGTAAGAACCAATCGCGCGGTGAGCAAGTCACATTCCGAAACCTATCGAAAAAAAATTGTTGCAACCTTTCTGCTGCTTAGTGTACACGCCAACTTTGCACACATTCACTAAATATTGACTACATTCAATATGAACAAGTCAATATTTAGTGTATGAATGCAAAGTTGGCGTATATATTGACCATATCGTCTGGGGAGACGCCTTAAGGCCGGTGGACGAACTTGCAATATATCTAATTTTTTTTTATGTACTGTGTTGACCCATTTATAATCATACACTGAAAAAAAATATAGTCAATTTTAATAAATATTTAGTTCAATACGGCCAACTAAACATTTACTTACAGTAAATAAATATTTGTTCAGTAAAAAGAATGATTGTTAAATCAAATTAATGTTTCTTGTATCAAATAAATATATCTTTATATTTAATAAATATTTAGTTGGCAGTATTGAACTAAATATTTATTAAAATTGACTATATTTTTTTTCAGTGTAGGTGATATTCGTAGATTTTTTCATACCGAATTCGAATCCGTAGCCAAATTGCTCCATCACATCAGGTTTGTGAGATATTTTAATCTAAAAATGTGCCCGAAATAAGTCTTTTTGGCACTTTTAGATTAGAATATCTCGGAAACCTGTGAGATGTAGAGCAATTTTGACTACGGATTTGATTTTAGCATGCCAAAAACTTTTAGGATTACATACTGCCGTTTCTGGATAAAAAAAAGTTTTTTTTGTAACATAGGCCTGCGTTATTTTTAAACCCATTTTATATTCATAGATCATTTTATTCGCAATATCTTTCTGTTCTATTCAAGAATTCATTATAACAAACATATGATAAATCTGTATATTTACAATTGCATAAATTTATTAATCGATCTGATATTAAATGTCAAAAAGAATTCAATGATATTAATATATGTAAATTATCGGTATTATTATGGTGACTGTATATAACTACGAATTGTTTTATTATATTTTACCTTGTTTGAATCGATTTCTTTAAGCTATTCAGGTTAAGGAATCTCATCATGCTTGCTCGTACACCATAGTGCCATCACCAATTGTTCAAAGGGTAACGCGTTTGAATGATGAACAAGGTAAGAACAAGGAAGGACAAAGAGAAAAAGTAATAGAAATGAAAAGAAAAGCGCGGACCTTCGATAAGCCTCTGGGGTTCTCTCTAATCCCCTCAGAATCAATTTCGTCCATCGAAAAAAATACTCTTCTAGATTGCCGGACGTGAAAAGTCTGAGAGGCGACGTTGGTACGGTAATTGTGCTCTTCTAAGAACGATAAAATCGTTCGCAGGTGCAACTTGCGGAATTCCTAGTTCCACCAAGTAAGCTGTCTCTTTCTCCCCCCCCCTTTTTCTCTTTCGAAACACGCGTCTGTATCGGGTGTATTTATGGGATTCAATCAAGTCGGACATTTCCGGAATTTCGTTTGAAATCCCTTCTTTCCATGCAAAGCATCTTTGCGTGCTTAGAAACGCCAATATTACAATATACCGTCAGAATTACAATATATCGTCAGAAGTTTTGTTAGATATTACATTATAAACGTGTTTTGACGATGGTAACAAACTTGAGATCAATATTTTAATAGAAAGCAGTAGGGTGGCTCAAACGAAAATTCGGGATTTACCTGAGGCAAGACACAAAGGAAGAGAAGATACGCCTTTCGACAATTATAACAGTACCTCCAGCTTTGAAGCTACTGTTGAAGCTTACTTATATACACACACATAATCACAACATTATGTGAACTCCAATAAAACGCCATACTGCAACGTCATACGAAATTTCGTCGGAGCGATTTCGCGTAAAGTCCCGCTCGGCGAAATCTCCGGAAACGCTCTCGTCTCCCTTCTGCGTGAGCGAATACGAGGACACGTTATGCATACGACTATGTACGCCACATATGTAACACAGCGTGCTACCTATGAATACGACGAGATCGTGCAGGGAGAACCGAGTCTCGCGGCTCAAGGATGCGGAAAGAGCGACTACGTAGGTACTCTCAGTTGTCGAACCGTAACGTCATAAGTTCCAGGTAACCGTACTCCCTCGGGAGTACGTTTACTTCCCCCTCGCATCCCGTCGTCATCCGGAACCACGCCGGAAAGCCGAAGGTGGGTCTAGAAGGCCCGGACTTCTGCAAGCTTTCGAACGTCTTGAAGAGAACGCTTGCAGTCACTTCACGCGTTTTTTCCGTCCGTCAAAATTTCTCGGCTCATCCGACCACATGTTAAATGAGATTACTCGTTGACGACAATATTGCGTGACGAACTGCAACACGTACCAATGTAACGCTTCTTTCGTTCCATCCATTCTTGCGGAACAGAAATTTATTCACCACAACGACGACAGCATTTAAAAGAAAATCTTGTATAATATTCCATTTCGTTATAAGAGAAAATGTATACTAAATTTTCGTTAAAGTAAAGCTGTGTGACAATAGGTTAGAGTAAATTATATAATAGATGTATAACAATAGGTATAATAAATTGTAGAGGAAAGTCGTTGATATTGATATATAGGTCTCATAAAGAGAGAGACATTCCCTTATTTCTTAAAAACTAACTATTGTACATTATTAATATTGATAAAAACATAATTTATTTGAGTTTCCCAACTTTTGCGAATCACGATTCGCCTTTTAAAATAGCAAACTCTACGACCCACCTAGCTTTAATGGATATAGAAAAGGGGAAGGTGGTGGGAATTGATTTATTTATACTTAATTTTACTGCTCTTCTTTTTAATTTTTTATTAAATATACTTTTATTAATATATTTTTCAGATGTATGAGACATATGTGGAAAACGCTTGTTTTCTATATCTATATTAATAACAGCCGACATTAATACGAGTCATTTTCAGGAGCAAGGAGTTTGATAATTATAACTTACTTTGCAATTTTTAGTTATTTGCAATTTAGTTTTAATTTCTACTGAAAATTTCATTTCACACAAAGTCGTGAAAGAAAGCAGGATTTTTAATATAATGAAATGTAATTTAATATTTTAAAATTTTTCGACACCCACCAAAAAAATCGATTTGCGACTTACTACTGGGTCGCGATCCACACTTTGGGAATCCTTGGTTTAAATAATTATAGAAATAAAAACTCATAATTCATATACTTGTAGTTTGTTTCTATATAAAATCAACTAAACAGAAATTCTACAAATGCGAAAATAAAATTCTTATGATTTTTTTGCAAACTATTTAGTTTAAATAATGATGGTAATATTATGGATAATATTACATCGTTTTACATATTTATAATTTCTTATTTAATCTAATTAATTAGATTCTTATTTAATGAGTTTTATTTATATTCTTTCTTTTTAATTCTTTCATAATATGGTTTTTTAAATATAAAATAGAGATGCAGAGTAAATCGGCACACTTGTCTGTAAAACAGACCATAAATTAAATTTAATTTTTATAGTCCTGTGTTATAGAATTAAATAGCCCTATCGAATCTAAAGGCAATCATATTTTATAGGAAAACTACCAAGAAAAGAAATTGTCGCGTTACATGTTTTGTATCTTGCAGAACAGCATAAAGTATACGTATATGTAAAAAAATCAATAAACAGTATTTTATATTGAAGTGAAATATGATTCTAAAAGATTTTATATACATTTACACATACTTATAGGTACAGAGAGCAATTCCGTGAAAGTAAAAGAATAAGTATACATATATGACATTACAGTCTACTGTATTAGTTTTAGGATCCATTTTGTCAGATGATCAGTTTTGCTTCTCTTGCAAAAAAACATTAATTATTGCAAAATTGTAAAGAATATTATAAAAAAACTGCTATATTATCCGATAGTAGACACTTTCTAATTTGTATTTATATTTCTAAATTTTTATCTTTAGCTTTTGTTTAAGAAATTGTCTAAAAACGAAGTGGTATGTCGGTATCGGTAACCTTCTTCTATAATTGGTAAAGTTCGTTCGCGCGCGCGCAGTTTGCTTGAATTGGAAATTATACTCTCTAAATTTTTTGAAGTGGAATCTTACTCTAAAGAGTGAAAATTGAGTCAGTTTTGAAAAACAGTGGCTCAATTTTTAATCTTTAAAAGGTTTCACACTTCAGAGTGAGATTCTCTAAAAATTTTAAAGAGTAAAATTCATACAAAGATATTATATTAAGCACTAAATCTTGCTTTGACCGAATATAGCATTCTTCGCTTAATTGCATTCAAAATTTTTTGGTCAATTTTCATTTAACATTATTTAAAAAAGATGTTCTCCCAACATATACCTGCTGGTTAAGAATGTAGGTATCACACGTACAGTCCCTGCAAGAAAATTAAATTTGGAAATGTGTTTAATACTTATATACTTCAAATAAACTATATACACACAGAAGTTGTGTGAATAAGATTACATTTTTATTTAATAAGACATTTTTGTCATTTATTTATATCATTTATTATTATTTCTATTGTTAAAAATTAAAATTTTAAAAATGATAATAAAAATCTAAATTTCTTTAATAAGTTCTTAAAATATTCAAAATAACTTATGCAAAGTTTTATTGCGATTCACTGATTAGTTACAAAGATATAGAATAAATAAGTATTTTCTTTATTTACTGAACAACTATATATATAGTTCGTGCATCGCAATGTAACTTTATACATAATTTATACAATTTTGAACACATTATGTACTTATATTTAAAAATTGAGATTTTTGTCATTTATTGGTAAATATGCCGAACAGGGAGACAGCTCCGATGATCTTGACCTTGATATATGTTGTCAAGGTCATGATCCTGAGTGATCTCCACCAGGTTTTAGCCGTCGCTCGTCATTCATTAAAAAGTTATTAACAAAAAAAGTTTGAAAATGATGTCTCTTTTCTACTACATAAAGCAGAAATTTTCTGTTTTAAAGTATATTTTACAACTTTCCACGCGAGGCGACGCCAAGGGGCACACGACTTTTTATGCGAAGCGAGTTCCATCCCATCTCGCCAAGTTGCTTCGCGCAGAAAGTCGGACGCCCCTGAAGCAGGAGGGAGGTAGGGTGAAAGTTGTTTCGTGTGGAAGTCGTGCGCACCTAAGCAGAGGGGGAGAGGTGGGGTGAGAGTCACTTCGCATGGAAAGTCATTACGTAAGCGATGAAAGGTAGAATAGCTTTTAATATTATACATATATAGCAGAAATAAAAACAAATTCCCTGCTTTAACAACGCAAATTCTCTGCTCTAAAAACACAAAAATTATGTAAGAAAATATTTCGTGTTGTTAAAGGGAATTTGTTTTATCGGAGCACAGTTGTGTCCAAAAGTTAGGTTTCATTGACGAACTTTTTTTTGTTAGTAACTTTTTAACGATTAACGAGCGACGACTAAAACCTGGTGGAGTTCACTCAGGATAACGTTGATAGCATATGTCAAGGTCATCGGAACCGTCTCCCCTATTCGGCATATTTATCAAATAATTTATTATACGCAGGCTGTAAATATGCGTCTACCTCAATATTCTTCTTTTTTTCAATTTATTTGTTCCGTTTTTGGACCCGAAACAGTTAGATTACTTAAGTCATGGATTAAGTTACGTATTTATTTAACTAAAAGTCTTTTACACGCTAGATTCATAAGATACTGTGTCGCAAACAATATTGTCCCACCTCACTTGCATCGGCTACATAGTTTCAACTTGGAATTTTTTGGGAACAGCTCAGTTAAAAAATTTGAACATAATTAAACACCAGTGTGTTGTGAACATCTTGAAGTTGGAATTGAACGATACTTATAGGAAAGTAGATTTCACTCGTGTACAGCTTTTTCTTGCTTTAACTTGCACGTGTTATTTCCCGTTGCCTTCTCATTCATATTTGTGACTCCTTCTTTAATAAACAAGGGAAATCTTCATATCTTTTTTTCTTGCGCGAAAAGAGTAGAATTGATTCGAAGTGTTGCTGGCTATTGTCGAAACAGAAGAAAGAATTACTAAATAATAATATTAAAAATATCAGGCCTATTCGTTATTATCAAAAGACAGTGCCCGCTATCGATGTTGACCATTGCAGGGATGGAGTGGTGGAGGGTGGTGTTAGGTTGTCGTTGTACCCTAATATGCAGAATCCAACTGTTAAGACAGTTAGAGAAATACAGATTGATCCTCAGCCCTTTCTTCCATTGATTCCTTCTCCTTCATTTATCTCACAAAGGAATGGGTGAATCTGTCAACTGTTTCCATAATAAGAATCAGGTTCTTTTTATTTTCTCGCTCAACGAGACAATAGAAAGGAAGAAGGGCTTAGTTTACGAGCTAATGGATAGATCTTTTTAACAAAACTTTAAAAGTTTTTACTTTAAGAAATATCATGCACACACGTTACAATTTTACCTGGCAACTATTTCAGAGAAATGTTTATATATCAAACAGCGAAAACGGTTTTTTGGTATTCGAGTAATTGTATGCATGCTTGAGGAGTTTGGCACGCTACATCGCCAAAATACCAAAATCCGAATGCAATGTCTCGACGATGCGGCGCAATACGTTGCGGCCGATGAATAGTCAGATATTCGGCAACGTGGCGCTGCATGGCGGGTGGTAAATATTTGCCGGCAAAATTCGATGACCTCTTGTATAAAAAAAAATTGCACATCGCTATTCAGCGGGACTGTGTGGTTCGATTCGTTCGTGTCGCATTCCCAAATATCGCGAAACGTTTTCGCTCGACATTGTGATCGATGACGCATCAAAGTGCAGTTCAATTTCGACACCGCGGACTACGATTGGCGGATCTTAACGTGCCACCTCCGAAAGATAAAATGAAAAATGGAAATTGAGTAAAGAGGAAGTGTAATAAATGAATTTCACTTTGGAATTGAGAAGCAATATCGGGGTCGGGTATACTTTTGTTAACTAATGTTTTATGCATGTCTTTCCTATTTTCCTTTAAATGGAGCACTGTACATTTCGGCTAAATTAGAAGGAACTATGCTCTTACATAAAATCTACATTTAAGAAATAAACTTATCGACGTTATTTTATCTATCATTTTCGCAACGTTATTCGAAAACCTGCACTGAGAAGAATGGTCTGGTTGGATTAAGTAGTAATTCTGGTGGAAAATGGACGAATCAGAATTTTCTGGTTAAATCTCTCTCTCTCTCTCTCTCTGTTAGAATTCTAGTTGAGTCAGCTAGAATTTTGATTGGTATTTATTATTATGATAAAAATAAGAATTCTGGTAGATTTTACTAAAAATATTGTATTAACCAGCATTTCAGTTATCTCAACTAAAATTCTAATAAATTTAACTCGAATATTCTGATTCGTCCATTTTCAACCAGAAATTTTTTTCAGTGTGTGATAGCTCTTATTTATCTGCATACAGGTATAATCGATTGATCGCGAATTTCGAGAGAATTGGGAATAATGAGTACCGGCAGCTGTTATCATATATTTCGTATTTTATAACCGTGGAAAAATAGCGAATCGGATTTGTTATAAAACGCCCTTTGTCGCACGCGTATATTTCCGTCGCATTCATCCGGTTTCAGTGTCGCGTAAAAAAAAAAGCAAAAATACCATTTTGCTTCTCTTATCGGAGGATAATATACGCGTTGATGAAACGAACATACGATTAAATAAGACTGTATTGACGCGCCGACGATATATTGAAATTTATTACGGTCCATATTGGATTTATCGGTCTTTCGGATGATATGCGATGCATCAATTATAAGTCCTAAATTAATTATTAATCCTTATCGGTAAATGAGGATTTAAACTATGCCGGTTGCTAACCACAGTCGCGTGCGGTTGTTTGCTCGGAAACGTACGAATGAATGCAACGCAAATGCGATGCGCATTTGTGAGCGGCAGGTACACGAATGTGTATGCGGTGGGATAACGCGCATTTCAGCGCACAACTATGGTGTGCGGGCCGCATACGTTACCGCCGTTGCAGATCATTCTGTAATAAATTGAAAAACGGCAACGTTAGTAGCGGTCGAATTGCTTCCGTCGCGTTGTTCAAAATTCGCCGCTTTATAAACTGAAAGCGTGCCGCGCCTCCATTGCCGCTCGCATCGATAACATCATTACTGATCGCGCGCTCGTCATAGAGCCGGAACGTGTTTTTGTTCCGACCTCACGTTGGATAATGTTAATACATAATGCATCGCCAGCGTATATCTTCATTTACAAGCGAAATTAATCATTAATTCGGATTCAATAATCGTTCTCGTTTGTACGTCGAGAGGTGTCAAGTGCGCCGGACGAACAATGCGCCACGTACATTTATGCACGTAGCGTCACGCGAATTATATTATACATATCAAAAATGGCTTTACCCCATTACGTCATAATGCCTTTTTAATATTCGATGAAATTGCAACGAAGTTATTAAATCAAAAGTGGTAATGAACATTAATAGTTATCACGTTGAGAAGCTCTGATGTTGTGTCACGTTTCATTTAAATCACCTCTGTACGAATGTGTATTTATTTGTACTCATTGTTAATTATTATGATTTTTATTCCGTCAAATAAATAATTCAAGCGTCTGCTTTTCATGGATAAAATAACGCCACAATTATGAGGTTAAGCGGTTACTCGGCGTATATTTGCATACACAAATTCTAGGTGACAATTAAATTAAAATATCTGCTTAGAACAGCGATCTTCTCTAATCGCGGCATTTCGCGTAACGATGTTCCACATCAAGGCTTTTCGAAACATGAAAAAATTGTTGAAGTGTTAAAGAATTATAGAATTAAAAAATCCCCAGCAATTTTATAAAAATTATGAAATGATAACCAAATTTGGAAAACGGATTTATGTTCAACACCTAATATAAAAAATTACGAGAAACAATTAAGTTCGTTCAGATAATGATTCTAAAGTGTAAATTCGCAGACCAGTGTAATTTAATGAAACAGTCATCTAAAAGTATCTTACACGGTTAATACGCTATGTGATTTCCCAACTTTCTAAATATCCCCATTAAGGTGTTTATTTTTACGAGGGCGAATTTAAAAAATTAAAGTAGTTTATATCTCACAATCGGTTAAATGCTACGAAATGAAACGAAAAATAAGTCGAAGAAAAGTTTTAAGTAAATATCATATATTTTTGAACATCTATGTGATTACTATTGTATTCCATTAAATTACACAGATCGATAAAATTTTACCTTTTTTTTATGTTAGATATTAGTCTTAGGGAATATTTTTTGCGCTGATTTCAAATCTGTTTGCCAAATTTATCCCTTTTCGGCATAGTAGCAAGTATACTTGCCATTTTTCATTCATCCATTTTAATATACATAACGCATTAATTCATCAACTTTGATGGATTTTTATTTGTATTTTCCACAAATAAGAGTTGGTATTTATGATCCAAATAATCCAAATCATCCAAATATCAATAGTTAGGCAACTCGACAACCGTATTCAACGATATATGGAACTCCTAAATACTTATTTCCGGAAGAATTATAGAAATTTTTTAATTTTTTAATTTATATATTGGATCTATCATTTAGAGTTTCGAAAATTCGACTCCAAATAAGCATATCACAATTAAAAAATGAATTCTAGATACCGAAAAACTCCCGGGTACAAATTTTTACGGAAATCTGTTGGATAGAAAAATATGTGTTGAAAAGGGTTATGAGGAGAATAAAGTTTTTGAATAACATGATGCATTTAAAAAATGTATAAATTGATATTTTTCTCGATAATTCATTAGTCGATAAAATTTCACGTTTCTTATGTTAAATTGATTTGATAGACTGTTTTTCACAATATTTTTAGCTCTAATATCAAATCACCTGTTCGCTATAAGGAGAAACAGCAGGA
>NW_017255975.1:231731-280158 GCF_001594055.1 Mycetomoellerius zeteki
GAGAGAGAGAGAGATTAACAATCAATCTTATTATTTGAATTACAAAATACAAAAAACTTTCAATCTTTCAATTTTAAATACAAAATACGTAATACTTTCATGTGCTCCGCTGAAATAGAAAATAGAAAATACAATTGTCTTACGAATTCTTTTTTTCAAATAAAAGTATTTCAAATACGTGTCCAGCCCTGATTACACATAACGAAATAAAACAAAAAGCAAAAGAAAGATAAGTTTCTATCATAGTGAATATCATATATTCATAGTGAATATCAGACATCTGTGATTATTAATGTGTTTTTTATCTTTGGGGCAATTTTGTCATACTTATTCCGCTATCGACAACACTAAAATCGAAACACTGACTGATCTGGTATTTATAACAAAACGGTTGAAGATTTGTTATGTCTTGGGCGACAGCACAGCTATTATAGGAACCGAGACAGCAGGGTACGAAATATTCGCCTTCATCGGTCGATGGTGGTAGTAGTAGTAGGTCGCACGTGTTCCGCGCGCAACGAGCACACGTGTCGCGAGTATTTCGAAAGCGGGCACGTAATAATTCGAAAAGTGGCGATCACACCATTGCCGTTACAATCGGGGAGCGCGTCGCATCGTCCGTGCCGTTACGGGTGTAATTGCAGCAGCGCACGGCGGCGTTTTCGCCGGCAAAATCGTTGGATCGTGCCGAAAGTTCCGCACCGCGAACGTCGCGTTTGCAGTCGAACGCTCGGAAGTGCAGCTTGCAGTTTCGGGCGCGACAACGATTGCGCTTGCAACTGCTGCGCTTGCAGACACACACTAGCGAAATTGCATTTAATTGGGCTCGTGGCCTGTGCAACGACAAAGCATGACGAATTATCGGCGTAACAGTCATAAATAAGCCGCTCCCGCTGCACGAGGGAAAAGTATACGAAAAAAAAGTGACGCGCTGAGATATTCGCGTCATTTATCACGAAGAGACAGTACCACGCGCAGTTATTCGTCGCTTGAGGAATGTTTGCATGTTTTTGTGAAATTATCGATAATTTTTTCTTCATGAGAGGTATCGCAGTTCTACAGTACGGTGGTTCTCTAATTTTTCGTAATTGCCGGTTCTATGAACTCATTTTCAGAGGAGCAGTTCAAAACGAATTAAAACTTTTTAGCTCAATGATTGGTTATTAAAATTAATCTATATTAATGTGTGTTAAAGTTTCCTTAATTTATTTAGTGAGATTGATGAACTTACACTACGGGTTCGTTCTTACTTTCTTAATCACTGGCTCTTATCCCCGAAATGATGTCACATTTTGGAAATATCTGCAAAACGGAAAAAAGATTATATTTTGAATGGACGATCATCTGTGGAGGAGTGATTACAAATTCGTCAGAGGCTTTATTATTGAAATCTAACTACGAGTTGACCAATATTCGTTATGAGGCAGAATATCGCTCGCAGACGAGTCTTTTCATTGCGAAAAGTAAAGCAGATGACATTATTGATATAGCAATTGCAACTCGCAACAGCGATTATAACATATTCAATCAGATTCGATGCGTACGCGATGAGAGCTTCATTACGTTTTAATTGCAATGCACGAAGGAAAAGCCGAATCGGTGATATACGTAAAATCATTGCAGCGTGTCGTAACGCAGCGAAAGTGATCGTTCTTAATCCCCAAAATTTGTAGGAACTTGAATAGTGTTAACGAGAAACCATTCACGTATTTATTATGTAACGTGTTTTTAATGTGCATATAAAGATATAATAATAGTGACACGCGAACAATATTCGCATCTTCTTTATCTGCTTATGCATTTCTCTATTATTAAGCACTGAGCGTAGAAATTTTTATCAATTTCTTCTATTTTCTTTTCTTCATATTTACATGAAATTTATATTCATAATAAAATCGAGATTATTAAATTAGAATAATATAATAATATCCTATAAATTATTTCTTTTCCTGCATTTAGATAAAACTTAATATTTATTATTAATTGATTATTAATCCTTCGCTAACAATTGAGATCTTTAAAGACAGCATTTTAATTTATGAATTTCAGTACATAAATTTAAATCTACAAAAATTGAACTAAAATAAAATTCGATTTCTATGATAGTAGAAGCTCATTGCTAAAGCTTTGACAAGTATATTAGAATTTTTTCAGATTTTTATATAATCCAGAATAATAATAAATTTACTCTGTTTTTCAAACACATATGCTAACGATTAAAATTCATGCCGGTGGAGAATTAATAATCAGTTTTTGTAATAAATATAAGCTTTATCTAAATATGGGAAAAGAAATAATATTATATTATATTGTTCTATGTAAAAAAAGGATTAATTTACAAGATATTATTATATTATTCTAACTTAATAATAAACTTTTCGTAATAAATATAAGTTACCAGCAGAGGATTAAAAATTAAAGTAATATAACAGTATCTTATAAATAAATTAGAAATATTTTTTATTGGTTTTAACTAGGTCACACCGAACGTTTCTATTTTTTAGTGTTCTAACCGGTTGCCTATCTCGATCACTTTTAAAGCCGCCACTGCGAGAATGGGTGACGCTAATTGAGATGGAGCATCACGCGGGACGCTTCGTGATACGCGCATTAATAAATCATACGCGAAAAAAACGTAAACGTGCACGGGACGCAAATCGATAAACGCAAACTCGGCGCCGCTGTCACGGAGAATCTATTTAACCCGCGCAACAAGGAACCAATGCAATCCTGAGCACAGCGGACTCGTGGTGCCCACCGAAATAATCTTATTAAATAAATATTCGAAGTTGTCGAAAATTCAATAATAAGCCGCGGATGACACAGTTCCTTCGTAAATGTAACTGATGGATCGTAAGATCGTGCCGTATTTTCCGTAATTTCTAGACAATTTCCGCGCGGAATGCTTCGTTGCACAATTACCTGGCAGTACGACGAATATTGTTGGGATTTTCATATGAGTTACACTTTTACAGCGTATTGAGGGCGTTTGAGAACAAGAATATTTTATATTCTGTAATACTTTACTTCCAGTGTTGAATAATAAATTCAAAATAATAAATTCAATTATATCAGTTTAATAAATTAAAATGAATGTATATAACGGACATAAACGGTTAATGTTTTTAACATATACAATTAAATGACATGTAACCATCATCTATATGTCATAGTGTATATATGTGTATGTCTATATTCTATATGGCATATGCTATTATTAATTGCTACTACTCTAATTTTCTCTATTCTTTATTTGCAATTCATCATCCCTCTGTATATTTGTATATTCTTTTACATATATTCTTCTATAATTGTATATTTATGTACATTTGTATATTCTTCTACAATTAGCAAACGATTTATTAATTTGTTATTTCATCTGTAATATACCACCTTGATCAAAAAGTTCCCGGAATTACCACCAGGTGATGCTCTGAGTCAGCTGATTTGAGTTCTGTTTTTTTTTAAATTAGGTTGCCACATCTATCATTGACATTTCCACCAAATTTTATCGCCATAGCTTGACATTTGTAAAAGTTACGCCGTCTTGAGTACATCTCCCTCTGCGCGGTTTTCGATTTTTTTACAGTTTTAAAAATGGAGTTGAATTTGCAACATCCGTGAATTTTTGACCAAGAACGAAACGAATACCATCCAACAGCCATCGAATTCACCCGAAATGGCTCCATGCGATTTTTTTCTGTTCGATCGAGTCAAAAAACCACGGATGTTGCAAATTCAACTCCATTTTTAAAACTGTAAAAAATCGAAAACCGTGCAGAGGTAGATGTACTCAAGACGGCGTAACTTTTACAAATACACCTGGTGGTAATTCCGGGAACTTTTTGATCAAGATGGTATATTTTTTTATTTTTATTGTACTGGTTATTGTGTTTTATTTTTATTTTATAGGTTAGGCTTTTTAAGGCAGTACATTATGCTGATGCTTCATTTTTTGAGGTGCATTTTCCCCTACTTTATTTTATAATTAACTTATATTTCTGTTGTTACTTGCACTTCAATGAAATTATTATATATATGTATATATATATATATTACACACACACACACACACACACATACACACACGCACACACGCATGCACCCACGCACGCACACACGCACACACGCACGCACGCACTAAAAATTCATTTTTACATAAAAATGAAAATAAGAGGTATAATCACTAATGGCCTTGATCTTGACAAATGTTATCCAGGACATGATTCTGAACAACATTCAAGAGGTTTCAGCCGTCGGTCGAACAATTTGCATATTGCTAATGTCGGCTGTACTGTAACTTTCAAACCTTATAACTCGAAAAATACTAATGAAAAAATATTTTATTTTAGTGTTTTGGAAAGCTTTCGAGATAAGCTGCAAGAATATGTAATGAAAAATAGTGGGTTTAATTTAAGAAATTGAAAGTGATTCATATGACCTTTAAGCGACTATTCAAAGTCAAACCAATGGTACCATTTTATGACCCCCTTGAAATTATACAACTTTTGTCTGAAATATTTTCTTGTAAAATGCAAGAGAACGGAAATATTTAGAGTGATAGATTAAAATGGGTCACCTTTATATATATATATATATATAGTATTATATATCATGTTAATAATAATTTGATTTCTAAGATGATTCAATTAATTTTAATAGATACTTGCAACACAATCTGAGAATCTGTCGTCGATACTTAAAGCAGTAAGACAAATATAAACAAATATGTACTGTAGGCAACATACATAGGAACATGCATACACATATCTAAAAACAGTAGTTGTCGAATTGAATCATCGCAATACATAATGAAAAATTGAGACGCATAAAGTGACAATCGATTCGAGGAATACCCTGAAAATTAATATTCATAATATTTTTACAATGCAATTTCGAACTAACTTAGCAAAATAGAATTAATTAAAGTACAATAAAAGTAATCTTCCTGAAGATATATAGAGCTTTAATCGAAGATATGTAATGAAAAATAGTGGGTTTAATTTCATTGGGGTTAATTTGTACAGTTTATGTACAAAAAAAATATGAAAGGAATATCTTTATTTATCGGATTTTATCTCAAAAAGCAATGCAAGATGAAACGCGAAAGAAACAAACAACGATTTTGTCGTCGAAAATTTTATAAATTCCGCTTCTTATTTTACTCTGGCTGAGGTAAAGGACGTGAAATGAGACCCGCAAAGTGAACTCTGGCACGGAATCTAAATGCAAACGGTACGCGTGTGCCATGAACAAATTGCGGGAGAAAAAGGCTTTGTCATTCTTGTATGGTAGTTTCTGGTCTTGCCACAAAAGAAATCTACCAGCGATACGATATAACTCATGATATAACGCGAAATGTACTTTCGACTCGATTAACTTTTAATAGCCAGATATACATGTAATAAAACGCATGCTTTGATCCATGGAAAATATATACGAGATGTTTTGAAAAATGCGTATCATGTCCTTAAAAGAATGGCACGACATCGCGATGTCGAGTTTTGCAAATAAGCAAAATTCCAACTTTCGCTTATACGCGTCTAACGTATCTCACTGACAATAGGAGCTTCATCTTCGTCTTGGATCAATATATCCGGACACGGAATCGGCGGCATGTCGATGAGGTACGAATGCACAAACGCGCGCACAAGCGATGGTTACGTAGCGACTCGACTCACATAGTTGAGAATCTAATCACGGATTTCCTAGACAGTCGTAAAATCCTTATTAGGTATTCGGCTTGGCCTCTACCGTAATCCAGGGCGGAACTATAATATCGTGCTAATATTATGCATGGTGAATCGCACAACTCGATATTCGCATGCCACACGTATTACACCGTCGGCGCAACGCGGCGCGCGCTCTTGTCCGGCTATAAATAAGGAGCGAAGTAGTATTAGCCGATAATAAGCTCCTCGAGTTTTACGAGAGCGAAGATACACTTGCGAATAAACCGATCCGAAACGACTAATTCATTTACACGAGATTTATATGCGGCGAAGCAGCGTTTCGTGAACCCGGCACATTCGACACGAGATGTCTATATTATAGAGACATGTATATTTCGCTGAATAAATATAGTACCTCTATAGTATAATTTGCAGCACGTGCACTATATAAATTGGAGGGATTAATTCTTTCTTTTTTTTTTTTTTTGGAACATGCCAGCGCGAATTTGTTTTCGTACTTTCGCAAATAGGCCGTAGTCGCGATATCGACCGACTGACTAATTGTAAGAGGAGCTTTTCCAGAACGTCCGTAGAAACGCGATAATCACGAAGAGCACGAAAATTTTGTCCGTGCTGGATATAATTGGATGTTCAGAAAAATGGTAACGTTACTTGCAGTATTTTATAGAAATCGCTTTCGGTGCTTCGTCGTCGAGGCCCTGGAAAAAAAATATAGGTATTAGGATAGATTTCATGAAATATCAGCCGAATGAACTTCTTCTCATCGCACGATATACATTATTACTTCGATTACAACATCTGCCATCGATTATTACGTGCACTAATTAATTAAATCAAAATTCCATAGAGCTCGAAAATCCTGTAGCAATGCAGAACTTGCTTCATGAGTCATTATATTATATGAAGCTGAAGCAAAGCTTAATCCGTTATCATTTTCAATGCAATTATCGTTGCAAGTGTAATTACTTAATTGAACAAATTTTTCGAGACATCACAATTAACCTGTATTTTATCATTAAATCTCATTATATAATAATTATGCGCCATATATCGTTCCTTCGCACACCGTTTCATATTTCCTCATCCGACATAGAAACTATTAACTTTTAACAAAATGATTTCACTTCTCAATTATTTCAGTCACATTACACAACATAATCCCTAAATGCATTATCTATTTTCGCCTACGACGGCAATGTCTACAATTTACAAGATTTCTGTTTCTTAACGGCGTTAATAGTGATGCTTTTGGGTTATTGAAAGAAAAATATAAGATTAAAGAAGTCCCATCAGATTTACAGATTTTGAAGACTTTATTTACAAAAAATTACAAATTTAAACAGTTGACAATTCTTTTCTTTTACATTACAAAATAAAATACATAAGAATGACGATTCGGATATGGAGAAACAGAAACTCGAGCAGAAACCTTTTATAAAAATCGCTTTCCATACTTCATCGCCGAAAGTAGTTTTCTTAAATAGCATATCAGTGTAATTTTTTGACATTAAATATTGTCAATAAATTTTATCACTTAAAATTGTATAATACATAAACTATAAAAAAAACTTCATATACTATCACATTTATTGTTACTATCCATATTCTATAAAAAATATTTAAATTTCTCACAATTATGTATTACATAACGAATTGCGTTATTACAATGAGAAAAAATGTACTAAATTTTAATAGATACATATTCGTTTGAATAGTACTAACATAACATTTACTTACGTAATATGTATTTTAAGGATGCATCGGATATCCGAAAAGTATCCAGTATCCGGTATTTTCCGGCACTTTTTTACTATCCGATCGAATAGCCGGATATCATTAGTATTCGGGAATATATCTGGTTGAAATTTTATATCATTAAATTGTTGATTTGTTATTATATTATACAAACGTTTTAGAAATAAGTATGCGTATAATATCTTATATATTGCAGAATTACAATTTTTTCTCTATAGCCTTTTTTTTAGAAGATAATTTCCCGAAATCCGGTCGGATATCCGGAAAATGTTGGATATCCGACTTGAAGAAATTGCCTTCTCGAATATCCGATATTACATTCTGTCTGAATATCCAATATCAGGTATCCGGTAATTTTACGATCTGGTGCATCCCTAATGTATTTATTAGCGTAATATTTACTAAATAAAAAAATGATAGTTGAATCAAATTAATGTTCTTATACCAAATAAATATATATGTGATGTACATTTAGTAAATATTCAGCTAGTACTATTCAAACAAATATTTACTAAAATTTAGTACTTTTTTCTCAGTATACATAAGAAATTCAAAACAAAATTTCTGGAAATTGAAGGTTGATGTAATTTTTTGAAAAACATTTTTGAGTGAAAAATCTTTTATTACTTGCTGAAAAACTGTTATTACTTATTGAGAAACAAAGTACTGATAAAAATTTGTTGTCAGTGTGATCCAACATAGAGCGAACATTTATAAGCATATATTTTTCCCACGACTTTCGATTTTGGAACGGTTAAAATAATTCTTCGGGGAATTTAATTTTCAGAACACGCAAGATATCTCCATCTATCCATCTGGGCTATCTACCCGGTCGACCCCATTCGAAGCCCTCGCATATGCGCATTTCCGCCCTTCGTACGCGAAGCTCATAGCCCTTAGTTCGGGGCGAGCGTATGAAGCGGCGAATTCTTGGCGACGTTCCGGGGGTTGCACGGCGGCAGTATTTTCCCTCGCCGAGCAACGAGTACCTGTCCGTTAGAGCTCTGCCGCCGGAGCTCGAACGTGGGACGTTCTGTAGGGCCTGCGCGTTCCACCGGCCTGGCGGTTCAGTTGCTTCTACCAAGCGGCACTCACGTTCCGTGTCCGGACTGCACGCGCCTTTGCCGCGCGCGCGACTATCTCTCTGTCTCTCCCTTTCGCTCTCGTTCTCCCGGCGACCGCACGCAGCATCCCTCTGTGCCGGAGAGCACCCCGGATCAATCGCACGGATTCATCGCGCGAGCTTGAATCGCTCGAGAGATATCTCTCGTTGAATCGACGAGATTTCGAACGATAGATCGTTCGTCGAAACGGAGAGCGCGGTTTGTTTTCGCGACACGAGACAAGCGGCGCAGGGCGCCAATTAACCAGTGTTGTGAGGGCAACCGGCGTGTTTGACAAGTGATCAGTGACCAGAGATTCTCCAGTTTTCAGTTAGTGCTACGTGCGCGAAGGAGAGCCTAATCTTCGTAAACGGAGACGTAATAGGTGAGTTTTCCTCTTTCAATCATGAGCGAAGTTTGTTTTATTTTTATCTTAACAGCTGTGAAAACTACACTTATGTTCTCTAAAACGTCCTATTTGATGTGCAGAATGCAGGTGAATCTCTGCCTTACGGCGATTGATAGAAGAAGGTTCAAAGTTTCTTTATCTACAATTTAGAACTTTATTGTACCAATCGTACAGATTGTACAGCTATAATTTTTAAAAATTTTTGCAATGGAATTGGTTCAAATTGTTCTAGTCGGGGGTTAGAGCCATGACACACAGAAAAATTAATTAAGACGTAAGCAGTAATAAGGAAATCAACATGTTGAATTTGTTACTGCTTACGCAAGTTTAGATCCATTACTTTCCTAAGCCGTAAAACCGTAAGAAATTGACCACAATCACAGTCGATTATTTTTCTCATATTCAACTATGATTGGTCAATTTCTTAAGGCTTTACGTCTTACGGCTTCAAGTAAGACTGTGGACCTAGACTTATGGTCTTATGGTCTCTACTGTGATTGGCCAATTCACTTACTGCTTACGTTTTACTGCTTAAGTTTTTTTGTGTGCCATGACTCTCGACAACCTCGATCGTGAGACAAACGCGCGTTGTAACAGTCCGATGGTAAATCTTCTGCGCTACGGGCGAAATGGTAAAGAACGACGTTGAGAAAGTGCCACTTCCCTCGACGGTCCACGTTGACATAAACGAGCTTGATTCGACGGATCACGTGTATCAACGTCTTCACTCGGTAAATCACTTTTAGAGGCTGCAAACGATTTTGTGCGAATATACTTATGCGCAGACGTGACAAATGAAGGTGGAGGAAAGAGATTTTCTCTCCCCTTTATAATTCGTTAACTCTTTATATGATGTGCATATAATATATATATAATTATATATATATTATAAGACTGTACAGAAAGTTTGGCGTGTCATAGACGTTCATGGTTGACGGTTTAATTTACGAAGATTACTTATCGCTTCGGAAGATCACACACATCGTAGAATTAATTTAGTTAATTACACGACATGGGATACGTATAAGGCTACAGCAATTCGAGCGGAGATCGCAGCTCAAAGATAATCGTGATCGTGCGGCGTAATGTCAAAAAGCAACTCCAAGTGGGCAAAGTCAATATGTGCCCGTCCTCTTTTCGCAGTTGATGAACACGATACGTCACAATCGATCATGGCGTGTCGCGACATCATCAAAGCCAAAAAGTGCCTTTCTTTTTCTGTCGCTTACGAACAATGGGTCGCGCAGGGATGCATTCTCAAAACTTAACAAACTCGAGGGATTAATTCTGGGACTACTTAGCATTGTAATTAATCGTGACATCGATCGACAATTCATGAGCTAATGACTAGTAAGAATTAACGTAAACACACATGCACATTGCTCTTGTGTGATGCCCTTCTCTAATTATTGCTCTGCTGCTTCTCTCCCTCTGGGATCAGTGCAAGTTTAAAGCCGCAGGACGCCCGTCATACATTATTCTCGATCTTCGTTCACCGGTGAGAGTAGGTGGTTTTAACCATTTCGCCCATAGTTATAGCAGACTCGGTCGTCTATTAATAAGGAGAGAGATCTCTAAACCATCTTTGTTATCAAGCATCATGTCACAGTATGAATTGCGGCAGTTCGGCTTCGAGCTACTGAAGCGACTGCTATAATGAATGGCCGATAGTTAGATGCTTGCGGAAACATCAGCGCGTTTCATTCCAACTCTCCCGCTCCCTCTCTCCCTCCCGAGATGTCATCGCGTTTCTTGCATAAATTAACAGTCTCTCTCTCTCTCTCTCTCTCTCCCCCCTCCCCCTCCCCCCCTCTCTCTCGTTATTTAATTTTAATGACAGTATGTTGTAGATTGATAAGCTTCAGAATATGGTACAAAAATTTAGAAATATTTAAGTAATATAATATTATGCTGTACATTATATTGTATTTACAAAATAAAATATTATCTTTATATTGCTTTATAAACATTTTAAGAAATCCATATTCCAAGTCTGAGATAGAAGGATTTATTATACAATTATTTTAAACCAAGTTTTAAGTCCACTTTAGACGATCTATAATTCACGATCAAATTTAGAACAGAATTTTATTTATAATTTTGCGTATCGTATAACATAGAAAGCATTTAAAGAAGTAAAATACACATATGTAGAAAATATGTCAGTTGTCAGATACATGTTTTTTCTATACAAGTATTTTATTTCTTTAAATGTTTTCTATGTTACGCACTCTTATAGATGGAATTCTGTTCCGAATTTGGCCGTAAATTATAGATTGTGTGAAGTGGATTTTACGTACGAGCAATATAACTTGGATATTTTTATAAATCTTATATTTAGATTTATAGGACTTATATAAATTCAAAAGCTTCAAAATCTAATATTTTTATCTCCAAAAAAAATTTTGCAAATGAAAATTAATTATTATGCTGTATATTATTTTTATAAAATAAAACATCATCACATCTCTTAAAAATTTTAAGGAGTCCGTCCTTTAATTATAAGATGGAAGAATTTAATATAGATTTTTTTTTATATGAGACCGAAGAAGAGAGAAAGAGAAAGAGATATATGTGTGTCACTTGAATTTTTATATAAATATACCTATTCAAACGGTATATTTGTAAATCTGAAAATTTCTAAATCTAATTTTTATTTCTAAAAGCAATTTTGAAAGTGAAAATTAATTGTTACGTTATCATGTTACATGCGTTATTCTTATAAAATATCCGATTTTGGAACGTATTTACAGTTAGTCAGCCATACATAATTAGGATAAAGTGTCATGTTTCGATACTGAGAGTAATGGTTTTCGAACTGGCTGTGTATTCCTGAATACGTTTATATCCCACATTAATTAACTCGCTCGACCAATTGGCATTCTTGTAATTTTGCAAAACACTCTTAATTATCAAGTGGTCAGCTATTGAAACTCTTCATTGTTAACAATCTACTTCATTGTAAAACGATCACACAAAATAATTAATTGATATTGTTTTTTCGCATATTTAAAAATTTTATACTAAATCTTCTAGGATAAAACCATTAGATATATGGATCGGGCACTAATTCTGGATTATATTCTTTATATTTAAATAATTATAATATTTTTCATTAAATCATACATATCACAAGATTCTTTAGCATTTGTTTTATCTCTTTCAAGTGTCAATTGAATTTAATTTATTAGGAACAGCGCTACACATTTTATTAATGTCGTTAATTAAATGTGCGAGGTTAACTAACGTATGTATCTTTAAAAATTCATTCAAAGTGTAATATCATAAGAATTGACTTATAGCTTTTATAATAGGTAGTAAATAGCATTAGATTTCATGGAAAAAATCAACGTTACGCTCAATTAAGATTAATTGTGTCCGCGCGGGAGATGGGGGGGGGTGTTGTTTAATCATTATGTTATAACAATACTTTTATTGCGTATTACAAAAATGTTTAAAAACTTGTCAAATCTTATAAATGATGCCATCCCGAAAAGATTTATTTGTTTCAACAGTTTTAAGTATCAAAATAGAATATAAAATAATAATACATGTCTATATGCAAAAAGTGTTACTATTCATAATTTAACTGCTTTTTATTGCTAAACTACGTTTAATTTTCATTAATTTTTAACTGTCATTAATTTTAAATAAACTTGAATGTGTTGAAATTGCATTATTATCCACAATTAGACCCTAGAACTAGATGTGGATCATCAATTACAATTTCGTTATATATATTGTATTACGATGTGCATGTGCAAATCATTTTTATTATCCTTATAGGATGTAGTAACGCCATCAAAAAGGATAAAAGTATTTGATGAATTGATACGCAATTAGTACATGGGATCTAATTGTGGATAATTGACATTACTTTATTTAATTCAAATTAAAACATATAAAACGGTAATGAAATGGAATAAAATCATCCATAACGTAATCTTTACGATCAATCATGACTATTAGATATTTCATTATTTGTTTGATATTTCTGGATAAAGGTATAAATTTTTTTTAAAAAGTGATCCACAACTAGTGCTTTTGCCCTATCTAAAAATTGAAAGATGGATTCTTTAAAATTTTTATGAAGAGAGATGTGAAATAATATTATTTATTAATAAAATATCATCTCATATCTCTTCATAAAAATTTTAAAGAATTCATCTGTCAATTCTTAGACAGAAGGATTTAATATAGAATTCTTTTGCAATCGATATCAATTGAATTAATTAACTAATTTAGACTAATTAAAAAATATATATACATATATGTGTGTGTGTGTATATATATACATATATACACATATATTAATTTGGGTTAGAAATTTAGATTTATAGGACTTAACAGTGAGTGCAAAAGTAATCGTACAAGAAAATTTTTTTATAAAAAAGCTTTATTTGTAGAAAATAAATATTATACAATTAGCAATTTTATACAATAAATGCATTCTGTTCTAACATAAAGAAACGAGCTTCCCATATACTCGTAATTTTAGAAGCTAAATTTCTCGACTGTACGAATACTTTTTGAGCATCCAAACAATACAATTTTTAATTTTCGCTTATTTTTAATATAATATATTTTCTATAATTAAAATACATATTTTTTGGTATAGAATTTTGAGAAACATTATACAGTCTATTTTATTCTTTATGTATAAATTGTTAATTACCTAGCAAGAAATGACCATCGATTGGATATCGAATCGACGGCGAATTGGTGTCGAAATCGTCGTATCGATATCGAATCGACAATAATTCGGTAAGTCATTTCTCGCTGGATAACGTTTACGTTTTAAAAATAAAGTTTTTTTATAAAATATTTTCTCTGTACTTTTTGCACTCATAGTATGTATAAATGTATAAAGGCAAAATGAGAATTGAAGCAATAGTAATATAACATTCAGGGTTGAGAAGTAAAGCGTTGCTTCTAATGCCATTATTCGTTATTTTTTTCGATAACGATTACTTATTAACAATAAGAATCTTATTTTTAGACCGTACCATGTGAGAAATACAATTAATAATAGAAATTCAACAGTCTATACCGGTCGAAGCTAAATCTTTAATGCTTTTAAATAATTCAAAGTGAATTATATATATATTTGTACTTGCCTATATAACATATTTGTAGTCCTTCAAACTGCGCGCCGAATTGATTTTCCGGACTTATAAACGCAATTAAACTACTGGAATAATATCACGAATTAAATTAAATTGACAAGCAATTATTAAATAATTTTGATGCACAATCAGGCATCATATTAGCAAGATGTTAATATGCTGAAAAACTATAATTTACTTATTAATATTACTTTTTTTATCTGTATAACGATAACGGTAACGTCGTTACATTTTTATAGTAACGAATTTAGCTATTATTTTTATCGTTATTTTAATCCCTTATTATCCTTTTAACTATTTAATACATCGCATTATTTATATATATACATATATGTATATATATAAATTGGTTAGAAGTATTTTATAATAGAAATTTAAATATCGAAAAATATTGTGTATCTTTTAGGTTGCATCCCGATAGTTACTGCCAATATTGAAAATCTGTAATTATACGTAACGTGAACTATAAGTTTTCATTATTGTCATTATTGTCGGTGAATATTGGGATGCACTTTTAATAACGATGTTAATGTATAAAAACAATGTTTAATAAGAATTTTTAATAAAATCTGCGTTTATAAATTACAATTTAATTTACAGATAAGCATATATTTAAAAAAAATAAAATATTAATACAAAGAATTATATCGCAGATTTATTACATATAAATTTAATATAAACAGAAGTTTGCTATATAGAGGCTAGCTTAGAATTTTAAGTTTCAACATTGATTTTTACTATTACTAATATTGATTATTAAATAATGTCAATTTTTTAATTTATAATATTTTATTTTAACATTACAAAAGAGTAACGGAAAAAGTAACGAATCGTTACTTTCTAAGTAACAATGACGGTAACGCGTTACTTTTTAAAATCAGTAATAAATAACGGTAATGAGTTATTTTTTACAAAAAGTAACGATAACGGTAACCCGTTATTTTTATGAAGTAATGTTCCTAACTCTAGTTATGTACATAGATATATTATGTCAAAAGCAAAGCAGATTGTTGTGAATCTAGCGATTGCGAGGTAGTGATGTTGTTAACAATGAAGAATTTCAGCAGGCTAGTAACTTGATAATTAAGAGCACATGTTTTGCAAAATTACAAGACAGCCAGTTGGTCGAGCAAGTTAATTAACTTGCAATGGTAGTGAACGCATTCAGGAATACATATCCAGTTCGAAAATCATCACTCTCAGTACCGGAACATGACGCTTCATGTTCCTAATTACATCATGGTTAACTGCAAATATCGTTCCAATTTCGAACTATCGTATGCACAAGTGTCCGAATTACAGTTTTTATAAGAAAAATGATATTTCTTATTTTATCTTAATTGTAACTGTACTTTAAAAGAACAGTTTTGCTGAAGTATCTAAAAATTTGCTAAATACAGATGTATAAAAATAAATTTGATGGACTATCAAAATAACTGTAAGTGTATAGGATGCTCAAACTAACCGCTAGAATTTTAAAACTTTTTGCAGCAATTAATGTTCATGCTTGAGTTTCTTACATAATTATTTTGATGATTCAATAAAATTATTTATTATTCGCATCTCTGTATCTATCTATATCTATCTAAATGTTTAAACACTTCAGCGAAATTGTTATTTCCGTGTTACACCAAATTTAGTCATAATGTGTTTAATGTCTAATTAAATGCAGTGTATATATATAATATATATATGCATAATTTAATAAATGTTAAATAAATATTCAATTATTGTTTGGCTTTATCGTTGTTAACTTATGAATCTATTGTTATATTGTTATTACACAATTTTGTGATATTGTTAACGGAATGAGCATGAGTTCTCAATAAAGATATAATGACCAAATAATATTTCGGATTTTATCGTATAGAAATCTCTGCAATTGAAATAGCTGAAAATGTAAAGCGGGGAATGTATGAATAACTTAGAAGAAATGTCTTTCCGAAAACTCATCCTAATGCGGATGAGAGATCATCAAGGGGTTAACAATCGATCTTCGAAGATCAATACTGAGAACGAATACCGTTTAAAATGTAAATGCTAGTTAAATGGCTGCATTGCAGTTACGACGACTGTAACGATGTAACATCATTGGGATAAAGGAATATAAATGAGAATTATAATACATTTAAATACGAGGTAAGAACAAGGAGAATATTATTGAATGTTTCACATTTCAACTAAAAGTATTTCTATTTTAATCCAATATTCCAATATCAATTGATACTTGAGTTGATATCTTTTTGGTAGATAATATGTAGGTATGCTTCTGTATATGCCCACATAGAAGTAACTCCCGAAATATAGATAACAATAACCGTGTGGAATTTATATATACTTAAGAAATTTCTACTATAGAAAAGAAGGAGAGAGAGAAATGCGGGAGGAGAAAGAAATACATTAACATTTAAATAAAATAGAAGAACAGAGAGACAGGATATTGAAAAAGATATAAATTTTAAACACACACACACACATACAAGTCATGTGTTAGGAATTCTAATGGCACACACAGTTCCATTTACGTAAAATACATTTTGAATAAACTTTTTTGTTTAAACAGATCTATAAAATGTACGAGATCCTTTTCTTCATAAAAAGCTCTGTAAAAAGCTATGTAAAATATTCATTTGTTAATCAAAGAATTTAAGCAACCCGAGTAAAAGTCACGTCGCATAATGAAAAAGAATCGAGTACGCCGTGTCGCCATTCCACGCATACTCGTCGTGTAAAATGAGAAAGGGGAAAGACGAAAGTAGGATGCATACAAAAGATGACTTACGTGGCACGTACGCGAGAGCACGAAGATTCATGAACTGATTTCGAACAAGCGCCGACATCGTAACTCCGACATTATATGTCGCACACGCGGCATCCACCGTGCTCGCATTTAAAACAATCTCGCGCGACGCAAGTCGCCCGTCTCTCGACAGAAGGCGGAATTCACGAGAGACGTATATGAGATTGCACCACGGGAGAAGAAATACGTACTGCAACCGACGACCATGATGGCGACGACGACGACGACGATGACGACGACGACGTGACGGCGAAGACTAGCTCTCGCCATCTTTCGGGTGCGCGGAGGTCCGCGAAAAAATTCGATAGTTTCATTCTGTTTTTACGGCGCCGTAACACCGAAGATTTCATCATCGCAGATACGGATGGGGAAAAGACGTGACGGTCGGAGATGGAAAGACGACGGCGAGGATCAGTCGAGCAGAAAGCTCTTTCGGGGCGAAATACACGCGGCTATGCAAATACCCGGAGGTCGGGCATTCGAGAGGAGTGGGATATGCATCTGGGCAAATGCCGGTATCCGGCCTTACGCGGACTACAAGTAGCTCGTAGAGGCCGATCGAACCCTGCATCCGTCGTCATGATCCATATTATGGGATCGAGTGAGATCGATCGCGGATTGGAGGACTATAGAAGGAATGAGAAGGAAAAGGATGAAAGCAATGAAGGAAATCCTCGGACCGTGGGGAGTTAAACGATAAAAATGCCAAAGTGTGTTACTGTTATCACAGTTATGGTGTGTCTGCCGTTTGAATTTCGTTGGAACTTCCTAATAGTCAACGTGGTAATCGGTGATAATTATGGAAATGATGTCCCGCGGACATGTTTGATTGTATATAGATCGGGATAATGTTCCTGAGTGACGGCTGCGCTGATCGTTTTTATGTTTAATCGTGTATTTCTGGGAATTTACTTAACGTCGATTTTCTATCTTAAACGTCGTTATCTGGCCCGCGCTCGGAACTCATAACGATTTGCGAGATGCGTTTAAACGTGTGATTTACGTACTACAATATAGGTCCTTAAATTCTTTGATGCAATTTCCACAAATTCGTTCTCGCTCAAAATATCGAAATAAATTTGGACGAAAAGATTCTTTTCTATCTATTTAATTTATGATATTATGCTAGCTTTATATATATATATATATATATATAGTTTAGGATTGTGTTTTATTTCAAATCCAACAATAATCGGTACGCAGTAGCGATTTTATAGAACCAACAAATGCATTTAAAAAAATTACATAGAAAAAACTAAATTTTTATTGTCTGAATGTGTTCGATATAAACTATAGAGATCTAGATAAGAATAAGTATTCACATACAAATATACCAGTGCTTTCGTTATATAATTTCTCTGTAAAAAGTTAATTATCTTCGTCATGTAAATTTCCACCGTTTATGCTATGTTCTTATAAAATGCTGATATCGCTCCTCCGTCTTAGAATAATTAGCTTTCTCATTGTGCAAAAGTTTCAATTGGTTATACTTTAACAGGAGCTTTTTTGCTTGCAACGCAAAGAGTTTACGTTTTCGAACTTAACTGTTTTTTCTTCTCGGCTCTTTAATTAATCGGCATTCTTGCGATTGATTTTTTTAGTCCATTCAGACAGAAAGTTTCTCCATAAGTCTCTGGATGCTCCTCGTTTACAGTAAGATTCACTCAAACAGCGATATAAGCGTAATCGACGAGGAACGATACCGTCATTAGTTCGGCACGCTCGCAACGGAAGCTATAACAAGTTTCTTGTAATCATCCCTGGCGTCCAATTGTCTTCAACTGCACGTTTACTCCTAATTATATAGCCGCACGCGATGCCTGAAGTATGAAAATCGCGCGGTATGCCTGCGTGTATAAAGAGCATCGATAGAATTACATTATAATTAGTGGCCGGCGAAATGATCCCGATACTATAGAGTCATCATTGGAGTTAGTTCCTTTGTGAGATTGACAAGAAGCTTAAATATATATGTATATTCTTGTAATAACAGGAGATATTAATATAATAGGTGCTCTCGAGATATAAGCGGCAGTTCATGAAGTTTTGAACGATTCTATAAAGTTTTAACGATTGTCAAACGTTGAAGCTACGAATTTTGAAACGAGAATGCATTTTAGTTTTAAAAGACTTAAAAGATTTCTTGAGAGTCGCGAACCGTACCTTTATACATGTGCGCTTGAGCACTCGTTCGACGAAAAGGCGTACACGAGAATAATGGAGTCTTACAATTTTACAAACATCTATTTACAGACTTGCGAGATTATTCGTCGGGAAAATTTCTCGAGAAGTCGTCTCGAGTGATATTGAGAACAAGATGAGAAATTTGCGAAATAAAAGGTATAATGGATAAATTATCGCTGATAGCAATTATTCCTTTAAATTCCTACATACACTAAGAAAAAAGTTTTTGATATTAGTGATAATGCATGATAAAATATTATGTTAAGAGTCTATTACAGTTCTTACTGTTGTAATGTTAATAATAATAATTATATTTATAGTTCTATATACCAAAATATATGGCCGCATTGTAAAAAATAATATGTTTTATTCTTGTCCCTGTTTTAAACACTTAAAGATTTAGTTTTAAATTTTTTCAATACACAAAACACTTCTTTTTTCAGTGTGTCTGAAAATAAGTACAAAATTATAATCGTTTCGTATATAGAACTATAAATATAATTATTATTACTAACATTACAGCAGTATAACTGTAAAAATGGAGCTCTTATAATTCATAATTATTTTATTTACTAACATGCAATTGTAGTCACAAGTATCAACATTTTTCTCAATAAAGTTTTAATAAAAATAAACGATCATTGTGTCAAATAGATTATACAGATTATATAGAACTCTTTTTGCGTGGAATCAAGTATAAAGCCTATTACACATGAAATGCCTAACAAAGTATAAGCATAACATAAGACCGCTGAACCAATGATCATCTTATGTAAATCAATATGGCGACATTATGCTGGATGCTCATTGGTCCAGCAGTCTTAGGTTATGCTTATGCTCTGTCATACATTTCATGTGTGACAGGCTTTAGGCTGCTGATTTATGCTGATTGGCATACCTTACGGGAAAAATAATAAGGACCACCGCGTAAAAACAGCAAAAGATTACGAAATTTGTTTACAGTCAGACATACATTCATTTTCATTCATTGAACTGTAGGCAGCTGATCGTTAACTATTGAAGAAAAATTGGTCAACGAGCGATCGTAACTTCATAGAGCTTGTCGCAGAAAGTATAACTTTGTTAATATGTGCGCATATTTTTGTGTTTCCTTGGCTTTGTCGACTGTAAACTTTTTTTGAAATCAGCAAGACGTGTTACACCAGTAATACTCGTAAAACTCTTCCTCGGTTTTCTCTCACAAGGGATTTCTTTCTAGCCTCGCACGCAGAACGGAGCAATTAACTACTACTTCTAAGAGCCTGAAATCGTTCCGTTGCCAATTTCTTTTCCGACCTTCATCTCCTTCGAAACGCGTCTGACAACGTTAATACTAACCGACTGATTGTACAACTATCGTATGCCTTTGAAGGCTCTCCTCTCTTTCTTTTAGTTATCAGCAACGACTTTTTGCTTTCGAGTTCGGCTTTCGTCTCTTCGAATGACCCTTAAGGCCTCCTTCGAATTTGCCCTTTTTTCTGGCCTCTGTGGACGTAGTCGTGGTCGGGACATAGACGACGACGACGAGGAGGAGCTCTAACGGGGATATCCGTGTGCCGCAGGCACCGATGGAATTCGAAACCCCCGAGCTCGAGTCACCTCTCACTCGGCTGGAATGTGTTTCTCGGACCAACGACTCTCTCCGTCTGTGTTTCATGTCACTGGAGCTCTGTTTGGCGTTGTATATCTCGATAACTAAGCGCCGTAGAGACCAAGCTCCTAGGAATGTTGACCGAGACGCTTTGCGCGAGATAGGCCGCCGTCGCCACATCCTCGTCGATGTTTTGGACTGAATAGAAATCCGTGAGTCCCTTTCCCACGCTTGTACTGACACTTGAAAGGTGTAGGATCCTGACCTCACAAAGGATGGAAACACGTCTGCCCACTCTACAAAGTGAAATAACGCTATGTATAAACGGGCAAGTTCACTAATTCACACCGTGAAATTTCGAATGTATTTCAAATATATATAAAGGGTATATATATTATAACATATTATATTATAAATAATTTATTATAAAGATAGAGGCATTTTGTAAATTAACAATAAATTATATACTGTTAACAGTTGTCATATTATTTTTACCTGAGAGTTGCTAAAAATTGTTTAATGTTTTCGCTATGGTATCCGCGACTGAGTTACAGTTTCTTTGATATATACGCGTAAAGTAAGCAATAATAAAATTCTGTTTTTTATTATCACAAGTACGTTTATCTTATTAAACGATATTTTCTTGTCACTTTAATAAAATCTATACAAATATATTGATTATCTGTGGTATTTTATGTTATCTAAAGTCAATTTATGCATTTCGAGGCATAATGGCGCACTAGTACATGGGGCACAATGGTGTGCCGTGGTATCATCCGCCGTGATACATGAGGCAGTAGAAGTGAAGTTAGCGCCAGTCTTTACGTGTTTGCGTGTTTCTAGAATTGTATAAATGCAAATATTGTAATCGTACAAGAAATTGTAATTTTTATTCATGTTTAGTAACAGCAGTATACCTACATAATGTCATAATCAAATATAGGATTATTAATAAAAAATTAATAATTAAAAAGTATAATAATGTGTTTCTATTTATATTTCGTGTTCTAAGTCACTTTTAAGCAATGTTCAGTATTAATTTTTGGAAAATAAACAAATTTTATGTGGTATCCCATTATACCGTATAAACAGCATAAACGGCAGGTTAATGCACGCTTTCACTAAAACAATGATTTCTTGTTAACCTATTCTTTTGCAGTAAAATTTAGATTTTTCTTACAGTAAATACTCCAAAGAATATTTTAGTATATAACAAAGTTGATTTATTTATTTTTAATATGCTTAAAGCTTGATCAAGCCTTAATATAACCATTATGCCCTGGGTTCCCTTATATAAGAGTACTTTGAATTAGCAACACTTTTATTTATGGATTATTTTATTAATTATTGAAATAATTATTGGATTAATTTAAAAACAATTTCAAATATAATTTATAATAATTTCAACTTCAAAGCTGTGAGATATCTTGATAATTTTATACGTAGGTATTCAACGAATAAAAATGGATACAATGAAACGTCATTAACAATTTTAAAATTCGTTCCGACAGTTATTTAATTTGCTTGTTAAATGACGATTTATTTAAATTCTATCCCATTTATGACGTATATCCATTTTCCTTATTCGTTGCCAAATTTGTCTGACATAGCTTGGCATGTTACATGCCTTCTCTTACATTACACCTTAAACGAACTCTCCATTCTCGGACTACATTCAGCGGTCATGCGAAACGGAATTACTTCTCGGCGAAAGGGTGGGGGAGGGAGAAAGGTAGGGAGAGAGGGAGGGAGGGAGGGAGGGAGGGAGGGAGAGAGAGAGAGAGAGAGAGAGAGAGACTCGGTTTCGTAATATACGCACTACTCGACGTATACTTGCAACCGGGCACAACGGAAGCGGGCGAATCTATTTTCCCCCATTTCCTCTTTGCTCCTCTTGCAACGCAAGAGCCACGGCCGACCCTGCGAATGCATGCTCGGCACGCCCTACGTCTCGGCCGAAGTATTAGCGCTAATGGCGACTACATTTTCCAGCCTGGAACTCACCCGACGTCCGACGTAAACACAGCGCGGCGGTATACGCCCCGATGCTACTTTCCGTAGTCGCTTCTAATTGCACTCGCGCGTATCTTGCGATCTTGCCTACGAGCTCGCAAAGAGTAGGATATCCTAACTATGATAGCTATGGCGCTTACCCTTTCGAAACTATTGCTCTCATCTTTTTCTTTTTCCTTTCCTTTTTTTCGTGAGGAAGACATCACCCTTTGCTCCTCAGGCATCGCTAGAGTAGTTTCCGCTGATCTTGCCGAATGCAAAACCATTCTCTGACTTTCGCGAATGAAATGGAAACATCCTACAGAGCAGGATCCTCGTAATGGTAACATCGACAAAAAATTCTTGCCGTGAGAGAAAGAAGCATGATCAACCATGCGAATGTAACATAAAATGCATAGGAATAAAATGTCTGTGTGTCGAGAATTTCTGCTAATTAATCGAGCACGTACCAGCAGTGACACTGATCACGCGAATTTTATGGCACGCATTTTATTATAATTGCTGGGTATAATTACCGTTAGTCTCACAGATCTAATTAATACAGATGCATAGTTCCGTTAATAGAAATTGCATTGTCGGCTGGAATTTTTCTTATATATAATAAAATTTATGCAACAAGACCTTACTCCGTTTCGTCTTTTGATAACAATATGCCGCGTAACAAGATTAATATAAAACGAAATTTTTTACAGATCTTTTGATCGGCATGCTGTATACCGCGAGCGTGCGTTCTCGTTGTCACGAAATTAGGAAAGAAAATTCCGGTATGGAAACGCGAAAGAGTCATGGTAAAGTAGGTCGTGGCTATGGCGCGAGATCAAAGGGTACCCAGGTTTTTTCCCCCGCGAGGTTGTAAACAGGAAATTTTCCACGGAATAAAGCCAGCTTGAGACAAACGCGAGCGGAGCAGCACGCGACGCCCCCTTGTTTGCATATGAAAATGTAATATCCTTAGCAAATTTACTCGGGAACGATATAATCTACGACAAAGAAGCCGAGAAAAAAGTTACTGCAACAGCCACGGCACCATCGAGGATGTAGAAAAAATTTTACAAAATTATAGAAAGTGTCGGCAAGCCGACTCGAGGATGTGAAGTTGGTAAATTAAAAATCAGAGGCCTAATGCGATGCGGAAACGCTTTCTCCCACTAACGTTTGTACAAAGTATTGCAATCTCAATTGCTTTTTAATAATTGGAGCCGAAATGTATAGTGCCACACTTTATTTAACTTACAATTAGTGCAATTATCCTAATCTGATAAAAGTTAGGATAGAGATCCTCAAGTAAGAGTCTGATCAATCACATTCACCGTAATTATATTTCTTGATAGGATAATTTTGAAGACAAACATGGCAAAACATTACAATTTGGCATATAATATAATAATATAATTAGCGTTTTATTTATTTTTTTTTTGTAAAATGAAACAAATTGATAAAAATTTTTTTGACTGTCTTGCCAAGTGTCGAGATATTTTATAACGCGTACTTTCACGGATAATAACTTATTGTATTTTATGGTTGCGTTTGGTTTTAACGCTATAAGCGCATCATAAGCGCCGTTTTTTATATACTCATTGTCAGCAATGAGCGAAATATATATTATTGTCATATTCAACGGTGTTGACTTGGAAAATATGTTGGAGACAAGACGAAAGCGTTTCAAGTAATGATCTTTTTTTAATAGTTTTTACATTACGGAAAAGGGCAGAAATATGTAGATTATTCATATATATTTGACACGTAAAACAAAATGTACAAACAGAATGTTTAGTGCACAAAATTGAGAAAAAATAAAGCTTTGTTTTCCGGTAATTAGATGCGCTAGCTTTAGTTTACGGCGCCAACGTTATATATGTATCCTGGCCGACGCAGTTTTGATCACAGAAATTATTTACAATTGTTAAAAAACCTTTTGTTAAAAAACGAAAAGGTAACAATTATTGGAGGGAGAGAAGGAGCAGAGCACTTTTCGTCCTCCCCCCTCTGTGTCCAGATTTTTACTAGAGATTTTTACTAGAGAGCCCCTAAATTAGGATAAATGCACAGTTCTGAATGACTGCGTATCGTGAAGCCAAAATGACGGATCGATTGTGGTACTTTTGATGAATTCGGAAAGACGCTATTAATACTGTTTGTGTCATTCTATCTTTATCGCTTATTAAACGTAAAATAAGAATAAAATGGCACAAATAGCGCTAATAGCATATCTCCTCGAACGCACCTTTTGTATATCTACAAATGACTTTGCCACCGGGAGAAAATTGTAAAATAGAGCAAAAGCGAAAAAGGAGCGCTCCTTCTCATCCCTTTCCGGCAAAGCTTCACGATGTTAGTCGAATAAGAATTATTCCGAGAAATATTCGACGAAAATTCTGTTGTAAGCCGACTATTCATCCCACGAAGCTGCAGCTCGAAAGTAAGTCACGCTCAAGAGTGCAAAAATGATGAACGTGTCTCGATATCAGCTAGTCACGCTTCGCTTGTAATAAGCGTCATCCGCGGTGCTGCACATTCGCGTAATTTCGCGTAACGCTTTTGAGTCCTCCCGCGAGTCCTCCCTTTACGCCGACCGTACGAGTTACTTCGAGGCGAATACTTAGCTTATTAGCCGCACCGCGTTTCACGGTAAATTTTGCTAACCTCGCGGGATATACGCTCCTTCTTCATCGCATCGCTTCGCTACATTGCCGACGAGCTTGAATTTGCGTAATTGGATTTCACGTCTTCTTTTTTCGCGTTTGGCTTCCATGTCTCACCGCTAAATTACTTGCACAGCCGAGTATTGAATTTACCTCGGACTTTTCTTTCCCTTCTCTCCGTTTTCGCTGCTTCTTGCTGTTAGCGACTGTTTATCGAGTACCATATTTCGGAGAAAGAAATTCAGGGATTATTCGCTTAAATGGGCGAAAGAACAAGGAGTGTAACATTAAATTTCACGATTTTACTTTGGGGTTTGAGAATTCCAGATTTTGTTCCGGCAACGCTCAATGTTTTACCCCGCTATTCTATATTTTTGCGTAGTTAATAATTCAAATCTGAACTGCAGTGTCTATTTTCCACGAAAGGACAAATTAAATATTTGTCCTTTTTTCTAAAATAAGAAAAAATAATCATGTTCCAGCCAAGTATCGTCGTATCATTTTACATTTTACTTGTTGCCTTGTCTTCTTTTTCCCTGTGTGCGTGCGTGCGTGCGTGCGTGTGTGTGTGTGGGTGTGTGTGTGTGTGTGTGTGTGTACGCATTTACTTTAGAGTTATACGTTGTTTGCGAATGGCTTTAACGCAGCGTAAGATTTATACTAACATAAGATATCGCGCGCATCTTTCGCGAAAGTACAAAGAGACCAACCCGGCTTAGACTTTCATTCGACATCTATTTGAACGTGACGTCACAGAAGAAACAACCCGCCGGAAATCCTTCTTCGATTCGCGTCGTTAACAAAAGCCTCTCTTGTCTCCTCTGAAAGTAGGGAGGGTTGGAAAGATGACAAGAACAGAGAGGACTTCTTCGTGCAGATAAACAGCCAAGTATATCGAGTGGAGGCCGACCAGATGGAAAGCAGAGATCTTCAAATATTTAAAGTTATCGTCGAAATCCACTACGAAACTGCAGGAAACGTCGGGTGAGGGTAACGTCGACGCGAGTCAAGTTTCTCGAAGAAAGATCGGCCGAAAGGACCCGACTCCGACGGAAAATTCGTTGACCCGTGTCACTCGGTCGCGTATGCACGCGCGTGCACGTGCGTCGTGTGTATAATACATGTGTATAATACATGTCGCGTGCATCGATTGGAGCGCGTGATTCTACTTGAGACGATTCCACCTGGAAAATTTCGATCCTTCTTTTCATCGCTGCCTCCGCCCGCGCCGCGCCGCGTCAATTGACGCGGAGTACACTCCGACCGATACGACTTGCACCTCCACTCGCACTTGGTGCCGATGCATTTTCCGGCATCGTCGCTTCGAGGATTAGCCGAGACGATATAGCGTTATCGAGCTCGCGTCGTACAAACGGGCGAATATATATATTGTATATATATATATATATATATGTGTGTGTGTACGTCGAGTCGAGAGTGAGCTTGCGAGCTCGAGAAGATCTCTCCCTGCAATTTCGGCGAGCGGCGAAATTAACGTGGTGTCTTGGATGCTCCATTTATCCCGTTAATGTAATTTAGCATAAAATCAAGCGGAGGATTACGCGCCGGATCATGCTAACATCTCCGACCAGACCGCTGCGTCTGACAGCCGGAGCGCGGAATTGACGCCAAATTGTTGCGAGCTGCGAGCGGAAATTGCAGATTGTAGCCGAGATGAACGATGCGGTTTCGCGTCTCAAATCGAAGCGTTCCACGTCGCTCAGATTCAAATATCAAATTATTGCGAAATTCTAGATATATTTAGGGATGATACTTCTGGTAAATTCTTCGAATGAATAATTCGCGTACTTGCATGTTTATACAGACATCTATTTAACTTTGCATGGGATAATTTACTAAAACGTGACGTCTATTTCGGTTAAGTTAAACTTTAACATCGTAATTAGGTTACTATTAGCATTACGGGGCGCTCATTAAACTCTGATCAAACTTTGAGCGGGTAATATTCCGTTTACATCGATTATGATAACTATACCGAGCGAGTAATACGCGAGAAAGTCTGCAGACTCGAGAGTCTTCGTCGACTCCCTTTTTTTCTTCTTCAACGAAATAGTTGTAACTAGGCGATACGCCAGCAAATTTTGCGTTTACGAAGCGACAATAGCGACTTGGTACCGGGGTAGAAGCATTCCTGTATTCATTCAGAGGATGAAAGATGCAGGAAAACGAAGAGAATATCTCGCGAGAGGGACAATAGCGGGGGATAATGTATCATTCTGGCCTCCTGTAACTGTTTTTATTTCTCCTTGCTCCTCGGCCGCTTCGCTATAGTGTTTCTGAATTCTTCTCTTTAAGCGATTCGGAAATAAAAACATGCAATTCGTCCTCAATCCAGCGAGCGCAGCTCGACGAATCTTAAAATTTCCTCCGCAAATAAAGCTCGCCCTCACGTTGCAACGCAATCTTTTAACTTCTCGCAAAAGATACACCATCTACTTTCGGCTACTTTACTACGAAATTTCTTTTAACAACTTTTCATTGTAGCGCGCGTTTGTTATTGAAAACGTAAACTCGAAGAGTCTTGCCTGAAAAGTTTTCTTTCCTGTGAATGGGGAATATAAATGTGATCAGTCTTGCAAACGACGAGATTTTCTAATTTTAATAGGCGTCATTCTATCATTACTTAATATCTCTCGTCTGTAATCTCGTCTCGTTTCTTCCCCGACAAATATAACATGGTAAGTAAAAGTTTAATAATTTCTTAGCGACGTCTTTTTCGTCTTTCCGAGACGAAGCTACGTTACAAGAACCATCTTAAGATCCAGTTTGAAAAGTACATTTTCGTACTAACAAGTTTGTACTTTTATTGAGTACGTTCGCGCGACGTAAGTATATTCGGCGCCGAATGCTGTGTATATATATTATCGTCCGATGACGGCCGGACATTTTTGAAAAGAAACTCGATTCGTTAAAGAGCATGTTCGGCGAGATAAGAAAAGCGTCTTCCGTGGAGAGCTCGGGTCTCTCTTTGAGAGAGAGAGAGAGAGAGAGAGAGAGAGAGGGAGGTCGGTTGCATGCAAAAGAAATGAGCGCATGCAAAACGAATGCGTTGAAAAGACCGGAGATAGAGCAACCCCCCCTCCCCCCCCCCGCGCGTTGCTAGGCGAGGAAAAATGTAAACGGCTGTTTAAGATACAGTCTGTGCTTGAAATTTGTGCAAAATACGTACTTCGGAATTCTTGATATCGTGGGAGTCGCGCGTCAATTTATAAATTGCATGAACTGTCGCGCGTTCCTTCTCTCTGCGCGAATTTTTATTCGTGGAATTTCGCGTACGGTGCGCAGTTTCGCGCTACCATTCGAGCGCAAAAGTCAAACGTGCTGGCACAACGTATGCGTTCTAGAATAGAATGTAACTAGCGTGCTTTAAGTGAAGAAGCGCTATGTTCTTTTCGATGTAAAAAAAAGAAAAAGAGAAACGAAATTAGCACTTGCAGGCTGCTGTCCCGCGAGCTTTCAAGCACGCAGCTGCGCTACGATGCTAAAAACTTTCCCGTTCTCGTTATGGCTGTTTATCTTTTTGCATACGCGACGCGAACAAGCGCGCCGGTTGCAATTATTCTGTGAAAGAAAACGAGTTGAAAGGAATGGCCCTAGTTATTCTTCGAGACCAAGATCCTGGGGCAAAGATTCCGTAAAATGTTTCACCAATCAGGTAGAGAATCCTTATTCTTTAATCAAGTTGCCCTCGAAGAGTTAACAATCGACTGCGGAATACTGATACAGAGTTAAACTTCTTTCTAAATTAAAAATATTGACATATCGCTTTCTTACTTCAAAAGTAATGCAACTCAAAAAATTAATCACAAATTAATGGCAAACGTTGTAAGTATTCGGTCAATGTGAATTTGCCTAATAATATTTTTGTGAATTTATACAATTTTCCAGTTTAAACAAACTGTATATTAATTAAAATGTATATTAATTAAAACATTGGAAAGAAGCAAGATTGAATAATTAAAATAAAATCAAACACAAAGGTCATATCACAGGTTGGATACTCTATAATTGATTGATAATGCATATAAACTTGTAAAAACGAATAAATTAACAGTAATCAGTATTCTTTTTGTACATTATATTGATGTCACGTTACTATCTCGTCGTTGGATGGCGAGAAAAAGCATAGTCAAGAATCAAAAATTTTATAAATCATCATAAAATAGTCATGAAAATCCGAATCGTAAGATGAATTGGGATAGTGATCTTGAGTTTAATTGTAAAATTTTAATTATTGACAACTTTATGTCATAAATAATTTATTCTTATTTCTATTTATTGCTAATTAGGCTGATGAAGACTTAGTATAGACGAAACGTTTTTATGATTTATTTATTAATGAATAACTAGTTTAATCCTTATTTGTATGAATTAATAAACTAGTTTAAATTCAAGCTCTATTATATTATTTGTGTTTTTGACCTCTTCTATTAATCGATATTAATCGATTATTAAAAAATTAAATTTCCCGGGAAAAAGGGAAATATTATTTTTTAATTTGACAGAAAATTATTAATTAATAAAATAATATCCATTAGATATATCTTTAATATGATCAAATTTAATTTTTGTCATTTTTGTTTCATAACCCTTTAAAAAATCCAATACTGAAAAAAGAAACTGATTTATATTAATTCGAATTCTAATTAAAATGGACAAATCAGAATTGTCTGGTTAAATCTATTACAATTTTAGAAATAACTAGAATTCTGATCAATATGATCAAAATATTCTGATTCGTTCATTTTTAACTAGAAAATTTTTCTCATTGTCAGTAAACCTTTTAGAGTTGTAATGATTTTAATGAATTCTTTAAACTACCTTTTTGGAACGATTTTTTAAATTACAGTTAAGTTAATTCACTTTTGATAATTGATAGAGTGATATTTACACTGAAAAAATATTCTAACACCAACAATAAGGCCCAATAAGATGGCATTTTGGTGAGACAAACAGAATTCCATAACCAGAAATTCTGTTTGGTCACATCAAAATGCTGTTCTTATTAGGCCTTTTTGTTGATTTAATGAAAATATTTTTCTCGGTATATATATATATATATTTAACTCATTAATTAATTGTATTTAACTCAATAATAATTCGAAAATTACGTTTTATTATTTTGTACAAATTGTATAAAGTTATCTCTGAAAATCTTATGATTTGGCAAATACGCTACAGATTGAGCACTGTTTGTACCTTATGAGAATTTATTGTAATTAAAACTATATAATTGTGCTACGTTTAGTAGACCATATTTTTCCATAACAAAGATGAATGACTGGAATAAAAATGTCCTTTTAGTCAGGCCATTTATATCAGATACATATCTCTAGGGGGTACTAGACAGCAAAAATCAATTCTCTTGTAATGGAATCAACAATCCCAATTTTCCTCTGCGAGATCACGCAGAGAATTATTATTGTTTCATGCAATATTCTATTGATCGTCATTATTACCATTTGAGTGATTAAATATAAAATAAAAAACAGTGTACAGAAGAAGAAAAGTGAGCAAGCGGAACAACAATTTCCTACTATAAATATAGGGCTCGGAAAACTTTCCTATGAACCCGTCACGCACAATATTTGTCATCCCAGCATGCGTCACTGTAACGAGTGACTTGTTTATCCGTTAGTTTTGATGCCACTTTGCATCACAAAAAACAAACGCGCTCATGTATACAAAGCTTGGAAGCGACAAGAATGTCGTGATAATTCCGACTGATTAAATTTACGTCGCATGATCAATTTAAGAAAAAAATTAAATGAATTTTAAAAAATGTAAGATAAATGAAAACGTATCTTATATGATCGATATTAGAACTTGAATCGTCTTAACGTGACAACGAAATGGAACTCAGGGTATGACAACGCAACGCGAAATGACTTGCAAGAAGTCGTAACGATAATGTGGCTGAAATGATGGTAAAGGAATAGTACATATAAAAGAATGGTTGGCAATATCTCGCGATATCTGAGCGCTCGTTCAGTGGAAAAGAATCGAACTTCAGTAACGCGGCAAGACAGACTTGGCACATAAGATGACATTTCGCTGTGCTGCATCGAATGGCGGATTTTTCTCCCTTCCTTGTGCTGTGAGGGACGAGAAATTTCCGTTCGATCTTATTGCGGTAGACTTGGGAAAGAAGGCGCAAATTTGCGCTATCACATCGGACACCCAGTCCATCCATCACAGCTGCCACTGTTCTTTCTGCGGAGATGAGACCGCGATACACTCGAAGAACCCAACGTGCCCGATTTGCGGTCGAACATGTCGAAAATCTTACGAGCGGGACACCTGTCAAATTAACCGCAAACAATTTGTACCGGAGCACAAAAGCGGAATCGAATCGATTGAATCTTGTGGGAATACCGCAGAAAACGGTACATGAAGATATTGACAGTTAAACTCAATAAACTGTTTTTAAGATAATTGCAAGCTTGTGATTGAATTAAAAAATATGAAGTTGCCGCTGTGTTAACAAAATTAAAACTTTGAAATATCGACCATTAACGTCTTTCTTGACGATTATGATTGATCGACGTACATTTAAAACTCGTTTCATCACCGTCGATCACGAGGGTGCGGAACCACAAACTTGGGAATTTATACATATATGGTGCGAAAATTAAATTCTTTTTTTACAGAGAAATATTATTTTCACCTCAAACTCCGGAAAGTAATGTAACGTCAGTATGAAAATTTTGAGAAACTGAATACCGAGATAGTTTTACTATATAAAAAAGAACAATTGTATACCGATATATGTATACGTTATACCTCTACACAGTAAAAAACATTTTATGTTTGTGTTACAATTACAAAAATTGCAAAAATTATTGGTCGTCATTTGAATCGTGACCACTGTATCAAGAACAACGCAAAACACGTCCATTCATGATATTCATTAAATTTGGAAGTTTAATGGACATAACTTCGTGGAAAAACTGGATGGATGCGATCTTTCAACTTACGTTAAATATTTATACACACCTGATGACCAATAATTTTTCATACTTCATAATCACATGCATTGTGTATTGTAATGTAGAAATGTCACTGAGTTAATTCGTTATTTTAAGTTATTTAATTTTAACGATAATTACTGAAGAAGACCCTAACCGTGGATCGAAATGTTTATTATTAGTATAAATATTAATAAAATTTATGTTTGTGCATAACATCCTGCGTCGCTCTTAAAGGCTTTTTAACAATCATTGATAAAATTTTTATGATGAATTTGTAACAATATCCGAGTGTTAATTTAACATAATGTGATTGTGTTATTTGAATATTTTATGTTAAAATGATATATTCAACATTTCTTAGTGTTAAAATAACACAATTCTTAAGTAAATAAGTAACATTAAGAAGTGTATTTTAAAACGTAAATTCTGAGATAAAAGCATAAAAAGCGTTAATTTAGCATATTATAAATGTTAATGTTATTGAAGAAATATGCTTCTACAATTTACTTATAAATTGTATCAGTGTCATACCTTTTGTGTTACATATTGTAATATTTACTTTTTAATATCTTGCATCAAATTAACTCAAAGATTTGAATGGATTATTTGGGACACATGAAAAAAAGGACACGGTTAAAAACCACAAATTTTCCAACTGTGTATTTTTATAATACCTGATGTGCGTGTACCGGTATTTATAATAGGTTTTTATTTTGGTTATTATATACAACCGAAAAATACCTATATATTACCGATATTTTTTACATCGTTTTTAATTCCGGAATTTGAATCATCCGGATATAACCGAACAAATAAATTGGAATCGCAATTGATAATTGTTTAATGTATTTTCCAAACAGTGTGTGCGGAAATATCAGTTTATTGTTCAAGACAACAATACTCATTTTATGCCGTGTCTATTATTATTATCATGTCCTACAAGAGCACCTATGTTATTATACTAACCCATAATCATGCGGCGCGAACGCACGCTTTGACGTGGACATCCGATGCTGTCAATAACGTAAGTACCGCGAATCGCGATTACATAGAATTCAAAGGGACGCGATTTATCGATATCAAGGATATCTACTCTCATTCACGCGCGCGCGCACGCTCGTTAGTCAGTCGAAACGATGGACACACGATTTTATAGAGTCACATCACGTTACGGTCGACCAATCAGTCGATGGGAATAAGCTTTGTTACAACGAAGCCTTTTGTTATCTAACGCGCTATTATTTTATTAATGATATTAGTACTCTTTTAATGATTCCTCACGGAAATCAGCGCTCGCTGCAAACGAATTAAATTGGCACAATTAATCTATACATATTGATATTGTTACATCGTTTTCGTCAAAATTGTTTCTTTTTAAAAAAAATAACGAGAGAGCGATCTTGTTTTTAACGCTTCTATTCACTCATTATTATTATATTTCAGATTGTGACGTTAGAAGCATAGAAATACATAATAAAAATTCTTGCAAAATATATTAATATGGAAATATGTTTCAACAAAAGAAAATTGATAGAATCGATTTGTAAAATATATCAAAAATTCTCCTTTTGTTTCGTTAATTAATAAATGATTATATATGTAAATCTGGAAATTAATTATGCAATCAAAAATGAAATGAGCTCTTTCTTTAGAATTATGACAAACTGTTAAATTAATAATATATACCTATACGAATAAATATGATTTAATTTCCCGTCGAAATAAGAAGTATACACCGGAAAAAGTCTAGTTGCATCAGTTGGAATTCTGATTGAAAATACATAAATCAAAATTTTCTGATTGAATCTATTATTAATTCTAATCAACATTCTGATATGATCAAAATCTTTTAGTTCATTTTCAACCAGAAATTTTGCTCAATGATCGAGATAATTTTCGGTATATTTTACAAGTCTATTCCATCAATTGCAAATATTGTTTTATTAAAAAATATTTCTATTCAAATATAATTTGCAAGAATATTTTATTGTGCGTTTTCTCGCTTATGACGTTACAATCTGAGATAGTAGCAGTGGTGAGTGAATACGAGCGTTAACTTGATTTTTCACAAATCAAACGATAATTTCTCTCTCGACATTTCCAACTATTCGGCGAGAACTGACTTAAACGCAGCGCTACTAATTTATACAATGTGGCTTCTAATTTCCGCGTACATGCGAGCAAACAAGGTTTGATAATACGCTTGAGGAGGAACGCATGCAACTTGGCCGGATCGTAGTAGCGTGATCCCGGAGAGCGTCTTATCGATTGGTATATTAGCTCGACAGGCTCACTGCGGGCTAGAGGACGAGAGAGCATCGTGGCAACGGGAAGGGTTTGAGAGGGATGGCAGCATGTCCCTGATACGGGCCGCGTGTACATACGTACATAATATTCGAGCTACCGTAGGCGTGGTCACCGGACGGATAATCTATGTCGTATGCGAGGGGCCTCGTAATTCCGCTCGGATGCACCGCTAAGTAAAGGGTTATTGGCAACCCCATCCTCGCCCAGCGGTTCACACGAACGGCACTCGTAGTAACGTGAACTGCCAGGATACGACAGATATACGGGAAGAGCGATTACATTACGGTTATGGCCGGTCTGGCTCGGCGCGCCTCGCGTTTACAGAGCGATACTATTTACCCGGCGCGGGCGCATACAGGCCGAACCAATTAAGGCTTATGTGCTTTTGTCACCTTCCGACAAGGTAAACTTCCTTCAGGCAACATGTCGGTATTGTGGCGTCTCTGTGCTTCCTTAGCATGCGTAGCGCAAACTCGCCACAGAGTTGGTATCCTCGGAAATCCGAGCTCAGCTCTATGATGTACTCCGGGAGATGCTTTACGCTCTGTACTCCGGTACTCTCTGCACCGGTTTTATGAAGATAATAAAAACTCGGACTGTTAAAAAAAAAGTTTTAAATGCACATAGTGATTTCTGCATGAAAAATTTTTCTAAAGTACCTAATTTAGCTAGATATAAATCTGAAAATAATTTTTGTTGGGCACAAATAAAATTATGTAGGATATTCAAAATGATTAACTAGAATGTCAAAATTTTTAGCAATCATTGCTCATTGTGCTTGAGTGTCTTCTATAATTACATAATTATTTTGAATCAACGCACAGTATACAGTATGCGCCAAAAAAAAAATGCGACTCTCACAACCAACACTTCAGTTGTCGGTTTAATTAAATAAAGTGAGTGGACGGGGGTAAATTTGATTATAACACAAATATTTTGTCCTTCTACCAAATATTTATTCGATATGATTTCCTTTAATTGCAATCACTGCGTTACTGTGTCACACTCAGCAAACATAATAGTGATTAAAAGAGAGTCGCATTTTTTTTTTGGCGCATACTGTAGAAAAATGTATTTCCGAAAATTTATGAATACTATTAAGCATCAAGATCTGCGATCGAAAATAAGATTCTTTCTCTTATTTGATTTATTCTTATTGGTCGAGTTTCCTCTTATAATAACTATTTTAATAGTCCAACAAAATTATTTTCAGATCTGTATCTAGCTAAATGTTTAAATATTCCAGCAAAATCGTTCTTTCCATGTGTAATTTGCGTTTGTGCGGTATAAAGATTCAGTTACGATTGCAGATTACGTAACTTTCAAATAAACTGAAAATTGTACTGTGCACCGGCAATCGTTTTTATTACGATATCGTCAGGTGTGAAACCTGGCTCGTTGGTCAGCCGGCCAAAAATAACGGCCGGAATATTCTCGTGATTTTTAACAGATATATCGGTCGGTGCGATTGCGGTCGAAAGGCTCTGATCGCGCAAACGAGTCCGCGCGGGCAATCGACCGCACGATTTACGTTCAGACCAATTAATTTGGCCGTCGAATCACGGGAATCAGTACAGCCAGCAGCGCGATCGTCGCAATATGTAAGTCGCTGCGTTATACATATAGCTCGCGCGCGTGTTACGAAAGGATAGGCGCCGCGTCCATGTACGTGTCTGCTATTGGCAGGATCGATATACGTGCGATAATAGCAGCTATAGGATCTTTGTCTCTCTCTCTCTCTCTCTTGCGCGCGCGCGCTATCCCTCCTATGTTCATTGCCTAATAGGTCATACGCGATGTGCACCCGAGCCACCCGCTGCCGCCGTTTCACGGGCTTACGTACTCGGTCGGCGCACCGCGTCGCACCGCGCGCGTTAATCCGCACGTGCAAATTCGCGGCGAGTTTGTATCCCCGAGCGTGCCGTGCATAGTTGCTACGAGCGCTCAGCTCACGTCGACAGCTAGACGACGACACGTCCGGATCGCGACGATGGCTTTAGCCTGGATTGACCTTAATTTTTATTTACGGAAAGAACGATTTTGCTGAGGCATCTAAAAAAGCTAGTCAGATATAATTTGGTTGCATTATCAAAATAATTATGTAGAACATTCAAGCATAATGAGCAATGCTGCAAAAGATTTGGACACTCTAACAATTACAGTCAGTGCCGGCAGTGCAGTATAAGAACGTCGTCAACAGTTCTTTGAAAGAAACTGAGTATATTACAAATAAAAATTATATTTTATAAAAGTATTGTATATTACATTTACTAAAATACATTTACTTACATTTACTTACATAGTATGGCATCCAATGATTATTGGTTACAACTTGTCGTCTTTTTACCAGATATGCTTTTTACAAGATTTTCACGTAAAATGACATCGATCGATGGAAATTGGTCTTCCCAATATCTCCGGTCGCAAATCCGATTTAAAATATTTGGTCAATCACGAAGATAAAATTTCGAGAAAGAGATATTTACTTTGAAGCAGTTTTCTTGGCACATTCGGAAGAATTGGAAGTTCTTACCCAAAATTCTGACTAAAGATCTCGTGCAAAGCATATCTCGCGCGATGACATAAAATATATTTTTAACTTTAATATACTTGATTTCTTTCAGAAAACTACTAACGACGTTCTTGTGCCACTGACTATAGTTGTGAGCATCCTACATAATTGTTTTGACGGTCTAATGAATTTAGTTTCAAATTTATATTTAGTTAAATGTTTAAATGCTTTAACAAAACTTGTTTTCCGTGACGGAACACAATACGATCTCCAAACAGGAGATCAATTATGTAACTTTTCTCCTAAGGTGGAAAGTGAAAAGATTCACGTGAATTCTGCGATTATCTATGATTTCGCGTGTAACCTTCCCAATAAAAATGTGAATTGTCCACGTGCATTTTTTTTGAACCATGATGACGGAAATCTAGGAAATTCATAAATACACAGAGAAAAACTGTTTGATATTTGTAACTATAATTACATATTAATTTAAATCTTTTTATATAATTTCAACCATTTTTATGTTCACTATACTCGTAATTATGTTCATTTTCGGTTGCCAACTATATATGTGGATTGATAAAACTATACGTATACTTATTATTACTAATATTACAATAGTCATCATAATTATAGTAATATGTAATTATACAACAGTTATAAATACCGAACAGTTTTTCTCTCAGTGTACACTTCGGAATTAGAGTAAATCTGTCCGTGTTGTTAATAAATGTAATCTGGTCGTGTTGTTTTCCGCGACAGATTATCATGTCGAATAATAAGCCAACATCCCGAGATAATATCGGGGAGATAGATTATTATCTTGAAATGAGAGTAGACTATGAATATCGATCTAGAAACCTGCGCATCCAAGCTACTGCTACACGTGAAGTTTTACGTGAAATATTGATAAGTGAAAAATGAAACATAAAAGTTTTACGTGAAATTATATTATTGACCTCCTGATCTTTAAAGAAAAATATATTGGTTATAAATATATATTTTGGGACATGATATAATGAAAGGTAAAAGGTAAGGGAATATTTTTACGCTAATTCTATTTGGAAAATTGTTGGTTGGTATAATTGAAACGCAAAATCTTTCCTTTTTTTAATGAAAATAGTGCTTTGTGCGGTAACGAATTAACATATGGCATCTTTATAAGGTTTTTTGAGAAAAATATATTTCATTTCAACAATGAGGTATTTCTACACAACTCTGTATTAATAGAGTAAACTCACGTAGAATCGTCGGAGGCGGATTATTTTTCCGGAGCAGTAGAAATGTTATTAAAACATCCCGCACTGACTCGTGCACAGGGTGTATTTTACTCACCACGCAGCGACACATGTCTCATGTCTCCCGCATTTGTACTATGCGTCTTCAGATAGCACACAATGCGTTTAATGTCGCGAAATTTCGTGTGCTCGACGTGCTCGTAACTAAGATACGTTGAAAAATTATTCTTTCATATTTTTATCTTTGTGATGAAATCTAATACATGATTGGATCATTCGTGCATTTCTTTTCTTTGAAATACTAAAAGCATTTGTGTTCCAGATTTAAAAAAAAATTCAAGGTTATTTTTCAATCTCTATTACATTACCAAATAGTTTTTTAACTTAAATGTTAAAACCTTTATTTAATAGAAATTTATTTGAGTAAAAATAAGGATAAAATTTGAAAGAGTGAAATTTTGTCTGTGCCAAAAAAGATTAAACGATCAATCGCAATTGATTAAAAACAGGGTTGGGTACGTTAATCTTTTTTTTTAACTAAGTTAAAGTTAACAGCCTTGAAAATTTAATTTAATTAAAATACAAGTTCATTCATAATGAAATTAATTGAATTAAAAGTTAAGTTAATAAAAAAAGTAATTGAAAAGTTAAAAGTTAAATTTGGTCCGAACGGACAAAAAAAAAGAAAAAGAAAAAGTTTGACTATTTTACATAATTTTTTGTATTTTTCTCACAGCACATTTATTAAAGAATCTGATTATTTTTGTTCACAAGTAACGATTATACAATATAAAAAATTACTAAATTATATACTCATTATCTTCTCGCATTGTGTCTGAGGATTGACTTAAAAAAAATCAAATTAAAAGTTAATAGTTACCGATAAAATGTCTAACTAAATTAAGTTAAAAAGTTAAAAGTCTAAAATGTAACTAAGTTAAGTTAAAATATTAATTAACTTTTTAACTTTTATCTTTTTAACTTAACACCAACCCTGATTAAAAATAATCTAGATTGCAGACGGAGGATTAATACTTTAACTTTATAAATATTTTTTAAAGATATCAAAGTATATGTAATAGCCATACAGCACAGATTTCCAAAGGATGTCCTAAAGACATTCAGAAGATGTTCTCAGGACGTTCCTCGGATAATGTGAGGGAATTTTTGTATACCTGTAAAAAAAAAATTAACCCTATAAGGGGCAAACCACTGCTGAGGGCATTGCGGTGTACAAATTTGCATTACTGGGTATTATTTAAGAGAATTGTATTATAATAAGTGGTATGATATTATGCATTACTGGACATTGTAGAGCATTATTAGGGCATTAGTGGGCATAAAAATTGGGCATTGCTGGGCATTAGTGGGGCACTGATATACATAATTTTAGTCAACGGTTCACTCCTTGATTAACACAGAACACGATACATCATTCGTGTAATAAAGGATCGAGAAATCATCGTTTGTACTGGGGAATAATATTGCCGAAATTAAGAATTAAGTGCGATGACTTGATGTATCTTTGTTATCGACGCATCATAGGGGATTTGTCAGAATCCCGGGAGTAATTGCGAAACTTTGATATTCAGCGGAACATTAATCATCAACTGTGACTGCAATTTCATCACGTAGATAACGAAGTGACCATCCGGATTCGGTATACCGACCTATACCCGAAGTTTCTTTCTCACATGAAAGCATAAAGAAACTTTTTTAATTGCAAACTTTTCGGATGTCATCATGACGCGACGGGTTTCTTGAGACTTAATCTTGAGTATATTTGCGAGTTATTGATGTTGTAAATATTCATGCGATTATCGATATTAACTGCTTATCGACTGTTGACACGCAATTTCTCCATCGTATACGCTTTGCACAGGTGTGCTTACATCATTTTTATTGCATAACTTACGCAACCCAGCAACCAGCAATAACCCCGGGAAGTACACATCGTAAACTGTTCAAACGCGACATATATAATTCGTCGCAAGTAATAGCTCGTCTTCATGAATGTTAAAGAGGATAAGACTTACGCGGCAACTTGAAGCGTTCGTCATACCAAGCAGATGCAGACTACGTTTCACGTGACACTTTCCTGAACGTATTATTTCCTGAAAGTAATATTTAATAAGAAACTTGTCTGTTACATAATTCCATTTTATACTGGAGATGATCCAAAAACCTGCGTTAAATCGGCATTATTATATAAACTTAATTTAAAAAAACAGAACTTGGTAATACAGAGCTCAAATCTTGAAGATTATTTTAGAAGATAATTTTCAATAAAAACCAAAAATATACCTAATTGTTACTTAATTCGCTTTTACTTATATATGTGTACCTTTTTGTTACACATACACTTTATTATTTTTTGGTTACAAAAACAATTGTAAATTGTTATCATATATTATTTGTTATTTATTTTTCAAAACTCTACTTTTTTTATATCGCTTGAACTATTATATATTTATTATTGAACGATGATTATTTTCTCTCAGAAAGATAGAAAGAGAAGCATATCTCGCCCTTATTTCAAAAGTGGCACTAAAAAAATTAAATTTCCCAGAAAAGGAGAAAACATATTTTTCAACTTGACAGAAAATTATTAATAATTAAATAACAGAAAGAATATATTCCTAACATAAATAAACGAATTATTTTTGTCATTTTCGTATCTTAATCCTTAAAAAATCATCCTTATGTGACGATTTTTTTTAAACATCCTTTTGAGTTATGATAACTTTGACAATTTCTTATTAAATTTGTTTCAATAATAACATGAATTTTCAAACTCGGAATTACCAAGCAATATAATTAAGTGATAGAGAAGTCAATGCCGAGGCAATAATTAGGTAGATCAAGAAGTAAAATCTAGTTTATTAACATCAAAATCAAAGGAAGATAAGATTAAAATTAATTTTTCAATCATAACTTTTAGAACTCTCTATCACTTACTATATTAAGTTAATTCACTTTTGATGATTGATAGAATAATGTTTACTTCACTCATTTATGGTAATAATTTGATAACGCACGTTTTTTTGAATTGTGTAATTTTTAATGTAAGGGAATAATATCAATTTCGACATATTTGACGTAATTTTTAAAAACATATTTTTCAAATATATACGATTTCTTTGTAATCCAGATAATACGTTGCAGTCGAATAAGTATCACAAGCTGTCGATACATCACGAAGGGACAACGGCGCGGCTAGCGTGAGCATGTCCGCTGGACGATATCTCTGGCCGATAACCCGGGGGCCCGAAATCTGGACGTGAGCACATCGATGGTACGATATGGCGGCTGGCTACTGTGGCAGGGAGGAGCCAATAAAACACACGTGGCGATAAATCGCGCGTGGCCGCGCGGGCGTCGCCGAGCGGGCAATAATGGGCGCCTCGTGGCCTGATCGAGAGAAAGAGAGCTAGAGAGAGAGAGGGGGGGGGGGGGGGGGGGGAAGGGAGGGAGAGAGAGGGGGGGAAGCGGTTCCCCGGGAACAATCGGAAACCGAGAAGGGTTACTTTCTGGTGCTACATATAGGAGGGCCCACTCGGCAACCGTCCATCCGTTCGTCCGAAAGCACTCGTGTACCGTGATCTATCGCCTTAACCCCTACAACGTTGAGTTCTCGGTCCTGATTGTCGAGGAACATCTCGCACGGCCTCACCTTACTGCTGGTGTTATTGCGAATCGAAACCAGAAACAATTACGCGTTTCGATTATCGATATCGCCATGGAGCGATATCGATCTTCCTTAAATATCACCTACCCGGTCATTGAACTTTTCCTTTGCGGACAATAGCAGCGAAAGAATCGAATAAGATAAATTTAGGTTCACGATTCGCTCATCGAGGATGGTTTCCTCAAGAGATCTCCTCAAAGCATACATCGCGCGCAGTGCACGTTATGTAAGAAAAGCCTTTGAAGAAAGTATTCTAGCGCGGTTCGAGTTAATCGTCTTACGAGTAACGGTGGAGAAAATAATTTCATTGCAAAAATGTGGTCGGTGCTTTGAGGAGATATTATAAAATGATGTAGGCATTCTTTGAAGGCATTTAGGAAATGTAAAAGAAACCGTTAACAGCGAAACTTTTTTTGTGATTGACTATTGTATGCATTGTTATAAACTATTTTTCAATAAGTAATTTGAATGAGAAAATTGCATGAGATATCTTCAATTAAAATTATCTCAATTTAATTAGGAGATTCTAATTATCATCTGAGGAGTTATAATTGTAAAAAGGAAAGAGAAAGTTTTTAAATTTTATTTTCAAGACACAATTGGAAAATTTGTATTAAATTTAACACACTTCACATGTTTCAAATGTTCTGCCCTTTTGTTTATTAATTTTTTATGTCAGATTAATATGTATATTAGGAAGTAGGTAACACAAATATTACATAAAAAGTATAACATTACATAATTTGTAAGTAAATTATGAAAGTATATTCCTTGAGTAATATTAACTTATTTACAACATATAATATATTAATTAATTAGTTTACATGTTAATTAACACATTTCAGTAACTTTAACATTTAAATATAATATGTAAAATTAACACATTTTATTTATTTTTCTTATAATTTATGTTTTAAAGTACATTATTTTATATTATTTGTACACTTACTCATAAATTGTCATTTTAAGACTAACAATAAGAAATATTAAATATCAGTTTAAAAAATATTCAGACAATCATATTATGTTAAATCAGCACTCATATTTGTTAAAAATTCAACAAATTTTAACAAATAGAGGAGAAAGTGGTATTATGGCACCCCAGTTACATTTTACACAATAACTTTGTTAATAATCAATATTTAAATTTAAAACTTGACAATTACATTAAAATTGAATCGATTCTAGACTCAAAGTTACGAAATATTTATTACTTAGGATACTATTATTAAAAATGTGGCGACATTGCATAATGACTCGAAGAAAAAAATGGGTGATAATGTGGCCTTTCATAAAAATTGCCTTAAAATATTAGTTTTGTTTAGAAAACAGTGTTTGATTACAAAATTATCAAAAAAGTCAAACATTTTAAAATATATACAAATGAATGTATATATTATACATTCACATAACTTCTGCATATAAGCTGCTCAGTATGCAATAACTCGAAAAGTGCTTCATGAAAAAATATTTTATTAGGTATAGAGCTATAGTTTTGGAAAGCTCTCGAGATGTGCTACAAGAATATGCAATAAAAAATTGGGAGTTTCATTTAAAAAATTCATGTTGACCCTGACCTGACCTTGGTAGTGCCCCCTATCCAAAATCCATTATTTCCACCTCCTTTCCCTCAAAAAAAACCTACAACTTTCATATAAAACTTTTTCTTGTACCTCTCTTAGTTTCTGAAATATTCGCCTGGGGCGATTAAAATGCCCCACCCTGTATATAATTTATCATCAAAAATAAGCGAGATATTTCAGATGATAGACTATGATAGACAGATGATAGGAGATTTAAGTAGACCATCCTGTATATAATTTTGTACGATGAAAATCTGTACTGTAAGTCGATATGGCTATTAAGAAATAGCAATCGACAGCTGACAGTTTGTCGTAATGATCCCTTTTAGCCACCTCCTGAAGCTCACTTGAAGAAATTAAGAATGACGCGGAGTTTTCCAAACGCTGGAAAAATTAATTTGACAGATTGAAATCGGCGTTGCAAAGTATTTTATTGGATCACGATTTTTCATCTTATTTTTCTCGAGACTGTTTTAAAAACATCGTAACTGAATTATACATATATATACGTGGTAATTGAATTACAATCATGGTCTCGTAATTAAAAAAATTTTGTTGTTAATTACAGCATATAATCAGTGCCTACTTACAATCATGTTCCTACGTGGAAATTTTCGCCTGTTACGTCGTTAGACGTTATTATGCGGCGCGACACGACAGGTCGTTAATGTAACTATTACGCGACATCGATCGGTTCTTGAGAATACCTCGTTATAATCCTTCTTTGATTTACTTAAGCATCTAGATTTCTAGATAGAATGAAACTCCAAGTGCGAGTAAATAATCTCATCGAATGTACCCGACAGATATCCGCTCAAGAGTAAGTAGAAGTGGTCGTTTCTTATTCTTCCTTCTCTCTAGATATTCAATCAGAAAAATAATTATTTCGATACGTATTGTACTTCATTTTCTCTTTTTTTCTTTTTCTCTATTCATTTTTATAACGTTATATATTTAATTCAATCGAAAAAATTATTCTTTATTTATCACTTTTATGTATCCACTTTGCAAATTTAAGTTAAACTTTGTTCATAAAAATAATTTTAATCACAAGATAAAAGTTCTGCCATTCACAAAAATATAAAAAATATCATATTCTATTTTTCTGAATATATGTATACATATATATATATATGTGTGATGAAATAATTTTTGAAGTTTTCAAATATAACTTTGTATACGTAAAACACACACACACATTTTTATTTTTATTTAATATTTTCAAGTTTGGAAACAAGAAGAAATCGCAGGGGGCCAAATCCGAAGAGTACGGTGGATGCGGCAGCAATTCGTACCGCAATTCGACCAATTTGGCTATGGCGACTGCGGAAGAGTGAGCCGGTGTCCTGATGGAACAACACTTTTTTTTCGCCAAATGGGGGCGTTTTTTCTTCAATTCAACATCGAATCGGCCCAATAAGTCAGCGTAGTACTGCCCCGTGATAGTTTTGCTTTTCCCTATGTAGTCGATGAAGATTACGCCTTGCGCATTCCAAAAAACAGTGGCCATCACTTTTCCGACCGATGGGACCGTCTTGGCCTTCTTCGGAGCACGTTCGCCGGGTGAAATCCACTGTTTTGACGCAAAAACTCCTTCGGATTGCGCTTGAATAGCTCCAAACATTGCTTTGAAATTGATAGCCGCATTCGCTTGTTGTCCACCGTGAGCAATCGCGGCCCATCGGGCCGACAGCTTTTTCCTAAATTATCATGCAAAATATTGAATGCCGTTCCATACGCACCTATGGCCTCTGCTACTTCATACACTTTCGTTCGGCTATCAGCGAGAATCATGTCGTGGACTTTTTCAACGATTTCCTCAGTAACCACGTCTGGCCGGGCGGCCTGGGCGCTCCTCATCAAAAACAGACCACGCTTGAATTCGTTGAACCAATATCTGACGGTTGTCATAGATGATGAAAGATTTTCATAGACGGCATCCGACTTCGTTTTTATTTCTTCGCACGTTTTTCCATCCAAAAATAAAAAGCGAATCACGGATCGATATTGTTCTTTTTCCATTGTATCGGAAAACATCAAACACTCTCACTACGAATTGCTGTCAAATCAAGACTATTGTATGAATCACTCTGAAATTTTGTATGGCGTCATTTGAAAGATGGTAGTACACGATGGTAATGCCAACTTGCATCAGCAACGTCACCTGTCTTCAAACACGGGTTCTTATTGATTTGCCCTCGTATATACAAGGTAGCCACTTTCATTTATCAACTCACAAATATCTTAAAACGTAAATTTTAAAAAAGTCATAATGTCTGAGGACGAATAATGACAAAATTAATTTTTAAAATGAATTTTCAAGATTATATGAAAGTTAATGCCATTTTTTAAAAATGAAATTATGATTTTTCTAATTCATATTATGTAAAATATTATATAATTCTATTTTAAAAAAACAGCAATAACATTCATATAATTATGAAGAATTATTTTCAAAAATTAATTTTATCTTTATTCGTATCCCTCCAGACCATATAACTTTTGTCCAAAAGGTTTCCTTCTAAGACTTATGGATTTTGAGATATTTGAGCGGATCAGTTAAAATGAGCCTTATTGTATGTGTACCTACATATAAACTCAAACTTTTTGAAAGTGAATCAATAAAATGAATAAATAAATTGTGTTAATAATAGTGACAATAAAACGCTTTTTACTGTTAATATCGCTGATATGATGATATTTCGAATGGAATGGTTGAAAACACAAGATGTGAATTTTTATTAAATTCTCGGTCAATTTGATAAAAATTCAAGCCTTATCACGATGCAAACTTTCGATAGGTTATAGTCTGTTGTAAAGTTCGTTCGTAAAACCAAAAAATATCAGCGTAAGTTGAATTCGAAAATGCTCTTTATATTATAGCAGAGTATCTTAAAAAAAGTGTTACTTTTTATACAATCGCGTTCTACAATCGCAACCGCTGTTGGTGCAGATATACTCGATCTCTTTCAGGCTTGCATGTTGTGTGTCGTAAAACGGGCACATATGAAAGAAACATTGTTGAAGCAGACTATCATTCGTCTTCGAAACGTGAATCCATCGTGAAGTATCATACTGTAATTTTCCATATCCCAAAAAATGGTGCATGTATGATGTATGATACATTAATATATGTACATGTACGAGTGACGTATATTATGTAATAAGAATGATGCAGAGCCTTCGACTTTAAAGAAATTACAGTAAAAGTTTCAACTTTTTTTATTTGTTCAACGAATGAATTTCTAAATAAAATGAATTATGCCTCCTTTCTTTTTTCCTTTAAAATAACAAATACGCTTTGTTGGAACTTGTTGAAAATATTTTACATTCGCAGAAATGCTCCATTTGTTAAATTAATAGTCAGAATTTCCAGAGAAAACAACCGTCTCTGTTCCGTCGTCGCGGTTTCCGCACCGTAATGTTATTAACTCCATACAGAGGACCGTAATCACGAACTACTTTCCAGTGGCTACACACGGCTATTATCAGCGATCCCGACAGAGCTCCATGGGAGGATGCGTGAAATCCGCCCAAGCTGACGTACGACGATCGATCCCATGTGCAAGCTTTACTTGTAACGATTACCCGCGTGGTGTATCCCTCGTGCAGAAGTGGGTCGTCTCGTTGGGGGTAATGACTCATTAACAAAGCTGATCGTGACAGATCCGCAATACTGCATGTTGCGAGCACGTATGGTAAACATACCTAACATATCGGCTGTCTCATTCGTATCTATTGGTACGATGACGTGGAATACTCGGCGGATCGGCGACGGCTCCCGGAATTGGCGGCCATGATTCATCGCTGCGATATAATTCGCAAAATAGTTTGCCAACTGAATAAGTAGCATTAAGAGGGATAAAGCGTTTATCCCGCGCGCCGAAGAATAAGACGCGAGATCCGCGATAACCAACGTCGGTTAGAGCGAAAGTTAGAGAAGAATTTCAGGTACAATCTGCCGTCACTGCCGCTGCACGTTAATGCCGCGTGCAGCGAAGAGCTAAGTATCTTGTAATCCCTCGCTTAAGATCAAGAACTTCCGAGTGCTAAACGCGACTTACCGTTAGCGACGGCTTTAACGTCATGTGAAAATTATAAGAGATACTTCGACGGCATGTAGATAAGCGCCACCGCGGTGAACGAAGAGCCCGAGAGTGTGGAATTTAGTAAACGCAAATTAAATATTTAATCTAGTTGAGAATCGAGGCGTCATCCCGTATGCAATACCGAACAATCACTACAGATTTTACTAACAAATTCTAAATTTAATTTCATCGTACACTCAGAGAAAAAGACAAGATAGTGGTGCAATTACTATAAAAGCGATAACTATATAAGTTTTATACATAGAATTAATGTACATAGTTGAATAAACTATCTTACAGTTGCAATAATTATAAAACAATTTATTTAACTATGTAAATTAATTTTATATACAGGATGTCCCGAAATTTTTTGCCAAGCATCCTTGTGTGAATAGAACGGACTAAATTGAGTCGAAAAGTCCTGTACCATTTTGCAATTTTCGCAATAGTTAACAACATATTAAATATTATAAAAATTGTTGAATATTGGTCTTCAATAATTTTTTTCTCAAATACTACCAACTTTACAGAAAAACTGCAAGAGACAAAAATTATTTATTTTCTTTTCATAGAACTCTAAAAATTTTTTCAAAATTTTTTATCAACGTTTTTAGTAATGCATTTTCTTATTGGCAACTATTTTTACCAACATAAGAAAATATACAGTAACTCACAATCAGTTTAGTTCGTTCTATCTACACAA
>NW_017255975.1:280170-319071 GCF_001594055.1 Mycetomoellerius zeteki
AATTGCGGGACACCCTGTATATATAAAATTAATTTAGGTACGTAGTTAAATAAATTGTTTTATAATTATTGCAACTATAAGATAGTTTATTCAATTATGTATATTGATTCTATATATAAAACTTATATAGTTGTCGCTTTTATAGTTGCTTTTATAGGCTGAGACATACAACTTGCACACCTCGAAAACTTAATAAACTATAAGAGTTGTATGAAAAACTGTTATATACCAAAGTTGCATGACTTCGAGGGGGCCATTATATAGTGCATAAATTTTTTTTAGTGGAGGCGTTAAAAAATTTCGAGGTGTCAATCTCATTTTTTTAAATGGAATTATATGAATTTTTTACACAATATGGTTCCTCTAACTATTCTGCATATAAAAGTATTAAGGCATTAAAAAACCAATAGTTTACGAGATATTTTATACTTTATTCCGTACATAAAATATTAAATAATTCGTAAACTATTAATTTTTTTTATAATCGTACCTTAATACTTTTATGAACAGAATAATAATATGAATCAATTGATGTAAAGAAAACATATAATTGCTTTAAAAAAATATGTGGGCAAAACGGATAATTTTTTAAATAAGCAACTGTATACATAAAACTTATTATAGTTACAGTGTAGTTGCCACTTTTATAATTACTACTACTAGATATGTTTTTCTCTGAGTGTAGCAAAATTTGTGTAACGGCAACTTTAATCCATTTGTAATTTTTAACATTAAATATGGATGTGATTTTGTTGTAAATAACCTGTAAATTTCTAAAACAAAATTATAAGTTAAAGGCTAAATTTAAGATAGAAAAGCAAGAGAATCTCGAAAGAGTCTAATATAGTCTTCCTTCAAGCTAATCGCTGTGCAAGATGACTCAATATCGAGATACTGCCGTTTTCCACTATGGGCCACCGTGCATATTTTATAGCATAGGACGTGTTCTGTTAGATACTAAACCGATGTCTGAAGCATCCCGACCGCAATGGATTACAGCCAAGTCATTATTCATCCCCGCTTTATACATTATTTCACACTTCGGCAAGCCTCTACCCGCAGTACCGGCACCAGGCCTCCATGCCCTCCTTTCTCCTATGTTTACGAGCATTTCAGCGGAAATGGAAAATGTCGAGAATTCGCTGAAGTGTCTCGGTACAAAGCTCGCGCTGCTGAAAGCAAAAGCAATCTGCGATGCTCGCGTTGCATTGGGAATAGCTTCCGTCTTCGTCGCTTGACTCCGAGCAGTTTCGCGGTGAAATACGGGTGAGATGACGGAAGTCACAGAAAGGGAGTTGATTCGCGAAGAGTGGATATAATCAACTTCGAACTTGATTGGTGGCGGCTTAGCAGCCACCGGACCACTCCAATATTTTCTTCTGTCTGCGGAAAACGCGTCACGAATATTCGATCAATCGTTAAAAAGATCAATCGAGGATTATACGACATATTCGCGATATTCTCCTTGCTTGTAATCTGTATAACATATGTTAACATATATATATATATATAACATATGTTAAATATCAAAGGAGTAATGGTAACCGAATCCCTTGAATTAAATAACATTTTGTTAATTTTTATTTACATGTGTCAAAAAAATGTAAATCAATCCATTTCTGTGATTAGTTTCCAAGTAAATAGGTAATGTCCATATGTAGGGGAGAGTGGTCTAAATCGGATCGTGTTCCAAATAGGACCTTTTTAATTTAAATGAATACTGTTAAGCAGATTTGCGTACTATTTATAATGTAAAGTCCTTATAAAACACCGAATCTATGATTGCAGTTTGATAGTTCTCTGTCATAACATTCATAAAATAGACGCAAATATGTATCTTCAGTTATCGTGTGAAAATTTTTTTAAAAAAGAAAATCCTTGTAAATCGTTATTTAAAAGGTGTTAAAAATTAGAAAAATAATTGGTTTAATTAAAGAGTGTAGAATTCAAAAATATCAGGCATTTTTTGATGCCTGAACTTTTGCGGTTTATTGTGAAATTTGTTCCAAAGTTCGAAAGGACCCGTGTTCAAATCGGACAGTACAGTAGATAACTTATAGGCCTGGTTGTAGTACTGGTGATCGGCTGACCAGATCTGGCCCAAGGAATTAAATCAGTAAAATATCATGAGTCTAATGACTCTGATTAGTTGAGATTTATTGATTTCAATTCTAATAATATAAACTATCAGTAATTCTTTTTTCTGAAAAAATTTTTATCTTTGGCTGTCAAATTGCTCGTTTTTATTCAATACTAAGAAAAATACATTAAAATATTTTATTCTATCTAAAATTCTATCTAAAAATCCATAAAAATAGGAGTTTTCGATTGATTCAGGGGATGGTTCGATTTGGAACCATTGGTTCCAAATCGGACCGGAAAAAACGTTTTTACATTTTCCATTATAGTTCAACACAGGTGAGAGATACGTCAAAATGGTCTTAAGCAAAAATGAAGGGAATTAAATGATCTTTCCAATGGCACCTTCGGTTTTACGATCGGATTTTATTTACGCCTTATAGAGATAGCAAAAGCTGCAAATAGGTCCGATTTAGATCACTCTCCCCTATAATGTATGCACTTAGCAAAAAATAAACTTGAGTCCGATTTAGTACGTTTCTGGATTTAAATTATTTAACTTCATTGTTTTAATTAAATTAACGACACATTAAATAGGAGTAGTGGTGATCTATAGAAATGATTAAAAATAATTGAAATTGGATATAATGTGACATTATGAATTTAACAGTGTAACGGTATCAAAATTTTTGCAAAAATATCTATCGCTTGAGAGTTTTGTTTTGCTAAAATATTTAATCTCGAACTGCCGATTTACTGCGAGATTAGTATTAATCTGATTAAAAGATTTATTTATATTTTTATTTAAACATCCCATTTTTTATGATCCAATTTTTTATGATCCTACGTTAATAATTCAATTACTTTAAGACCAGATAATTTGATTCACCTGCCAGAACTTTGTTGTCCATGGCTCAACTTTTTATTATCGGGAGTTTTGATTTTTTTAAAATGACGATCTTGAGTCGCGCGAAAATATTTTCTTTCCATTATTACCATATTAGATTCATTTCGATCGTGGATAAACGAGCAGTCACAATTGGCGTTTTTATCTTACGCGCGCAAGTTTTTCATCATCTGCTACGGCCACTCATTGATATGTGCATCGTTGGAATTGCAGTCGACTCGATGGAAACGACCGTACATACGTGTCGTTGAAACAACAACGACCGCGTAATGCAAAGTAAATATAGCGGACGGACGCGCGTCGCAAATTCACAATCACGTCATAACGAATCGAATGTTATTCTGAACGTTGCTCGCGCGCGAAACCCGCCCGCTAGTTAAATGGCTCTATATTCATGCCGCGAGATACGACGCGACGCGACGCGGCGTGAGGGAGAGAAGCAAATGACAATAAATTTAAATTGAATTGTTATATTTACACGCGCATCATAAATAATTGAAGTCGCTGCGGCCGCATCCGAGCACGATGCGCGCGAGCCGAAAACGCGTGCGGAAAGTACACGGGATGGGAATTGCAATTTGCATTTTCTATTGGTTGACTCGACTTAACGATTCTCTTGCCGGCTAACGAGCATTACATTTATATTATTCGACTTAACGACTTCCACGTCGACTGGCGTGAGTATTGACACTGTCCGATTTGATTTTCATTCGACGCGACGATGCCGCGATGTAACGAGAATCACTTCCATGTACGCGCAACATGAGTTCTTTAGGAAATCTGCAATTCTGCGCAGAAAGAATGATTTTGCTGGAGTATTTAAAAATTTAGCTAGGTATAGATCCGAAAATAACTATAATAAACTTTGTTAGACTCTCAACATGATTACACGGAAAAAAAATATTAGCTGCCACAGCTAAAAATTAGATATGGCAGCTAAATTCAGTAGTATTATATGGACACTTAACGTCGTATCTGCGAGGTCTAATTTCCATTAGCTGTGAGACCTAAATATTATCATTGTAACAGACAAGCATTTTGCTATTATATCGATGTATTGATCATTGCAGCAAACGTTTTCTGTGTAACAGACAATTTGGTAGCAAGTACAGTTTCAGCAAACCATATTTAACTGTGGTAGAGACAATTTTCTTTTACGGACATATCCAACATAACTGTGACAACTAACTTCATATTGCTAAATAAATCGATCTGTAACAGACATGCATATTTTGCTGTCACGTCCTTACATAAGCTATAGCAGCAAATCTTTTGTATGTATTAGCAAATTCATAGCTACAGTAGCTAATGCAATTTCAGCTAATCAGAATTAGCTGTAAACCAGAAACACTTTTTTTCCATGTACGTAGAAATCTCAAGCATAATGAACAATGTTGCAAAAAGTTTTAACATTCTACCAGCAATCAGCTTAAGCGACCTACATAATTACTTTGATGGTGTCCAATAAAATGATTTTCAAATCCGTATCTAATAGGACCTCGAACTAATTATGCGGAAAATTGAATCCCAGTGAAATAAATTAGTTTTCATATATTGTAGCTTATAATATAGTGAACGAAAAATGTTATGCGCAGAGCTTAATAATATGTAGATAGTTTTTGAGCTATAGTGGTACCAAAGTGTTTTGTACACCCTAAAAAATATCGGTGAATGAATTTAATACCATGTGATGCCTATATAATCCTCACCAGATTGATGTATTAATTAATATAAATAAATTAAGATTGGTATAATGTGGATTTAAAATCTCTGTTAAATCCACGTCATTTTGAGATGTTAATATTAATAACACCAACACAGTGAAAATTTACATAGACACCGTATGATGTTAAATTTTATATTTTTTAGAGTATGAACACAAGTTTTATCTTTGATACATGTTCACAACATTATAAGGTTACAATATGGATACAAAATATGAAAACTAACTCATTTCACCGGGACCCAATGGTCTATAATATTCTATATAATTTGTGCAGAGTCCTTTTTAGGTGCTTCAGCAAAACCATCCTCTCCTTGCCTAAATCTTTTCTTCTAACATTATAGATAAACTTGGTAACGTTAAACTAATTCTATGAATCCGTCTAATTATGAAATGTAATCCGATGCGAGGCAGATCGCTTACAAACAGTTTACTTCTTTCGGCAGTTCCGCACAAATTTTACCTCACTCTCGCATAGAATATCCCGCTAAACTATTCGCGATAATGCAGTCGCTTAACAGCCCATTAAGCATGGTCATTAAAAATTATCCGCGTAGATAAGCGTAATAAAATAATTTGCATCGTTCGGTAACGCGCGAACGGACGCATATCTACCTCCGTACGAAGAGCTTATACGCAAATTCATTCAAATTGCGGAAATATGACAGTTTAAGGCTGCAAACTGCACTAAGCGGCGATTATATGGGCTCGTCGCGGCAGAATGACGCTAAACAACCGCTTGCACTGCCATCACCTTATGCGCACCATATATCGTTTACCATACGTTTACGGAATGGATGAAGACACTCTGTGCAAATTATGTAAATAATCTTAACGAGTATGACAGCCGTGCTTCATCTGTGCTGAATTGCTATTTCAACGTAAAGATAATTTAAAAGATAATGTAAAAAGCATTTAATGAAAATATGTATATATATGTAACAAAATTACAAGAAAGCTGATATTAAATCAGCTCTTTACTTTTAAATTAGATCTACTAATCGGTACTTCTTCTTGTCTTTATTTTCTTATATTTAAGGATGTATTGAACATATTTTAAAAATAACAAAATATTATTAAAAATTATAGATTATTCTGGAAATTTAAAAATGATATGAAAAATTTAGCGACTGTTTAGAAGCTGAATCAAAAATTATTTCAATAAAAAGTAATATTGCTTTATCTTATATGCTTTAATGAAAATGTTAGAAAATACTTAATTTTTTATATATAAATACAAGTATCATAAATATTCAATAAATATTCAAGATGGGTTATATAAAATTTCATTATAATGGAATGTAGTAATTAGTTGTTCTGTAAATAAACAAAATTTATATATTTGTTTAGTTCATTTAAAATATAAATATTAATACGTGTAATAAAAAATTTGTGTGTGATACATCTTTAATACAAATATACATCTTTTAATACATATAATATAATATATATTCCACGGCTTTTAAGGATCGGGTCCAATGGAGATCCGTAAGCTTAACCATAAGTGTAACACGCATTCTACAATAAGCCATTAATCAGAAGTTAGAAGCTGGAAATTGACCAATCACAGTCGTCAATTTCCAGCTTCTAACTTCTGATTTATGACTAATGGCTTATTGTAGAATGGCCATAAGTGTATAAATAAATCGCTTCCTATCGTCTATAATAGCAGCTCGTAATCGTAACGTGATGTAACGTAACGAACCATAAACTCGTAACTTGAATTCGTGTTTAAGTTAGTCTAACACTCTGTGCAATTTTGACTTTCGTAAGATGTAAAAAGTTATTATTATTTATGAATGGGATTCATTGCGTTAAAAAAAACAACTCTTGTGGCTGTTACTTTAGTTACAATTATTTTGCAGTTATTGCGGAAAGAGAAAAAAGACTGAAACGAAAATATTGGATTCGGCCAATGTTGTTACAAGAAGATCATAAAAGAGAAATCGTCTCTCGCGAGTGAAACGTTCTTGCAATTGATCTCGTCGGTTCACGGTTAGCAGTCACATAATATGTACGAAATTATAAATTAATTGCGCTTAAATTATAAAATATATTATAGTACATTGTTACATATGTAAGCTGTTGCATTGTTGTACAACAAAATAAATTAATGAAACTAACAAATACACGCCTGTTACATTCGATGTTTCTTGCTACACCACGAATTTTGCGATTTTATTCTGTCTTTATAATCAAGACTATTTTTATTATATTGTACATGGGAACATTTCTCAATTAATTCAGTTAAATGCTGATCTGTCAAGAGAATCTGTTGCTATTGATATATGTGCGCACGAACAGAACGGTTTTGCTGAAGTATCTACAAATTGAGCTAAATACAGATCTGAAAATAATTTTGTTGGGTCATCAAAATAATTACATAGAAATATCAAACATGGTGAGCAATGCTGCAAAAAGTTTTGACATTCGAGCAATCAGTTTGACCGTCCTACATAATTATTTTGTAGATTGGTAGGTAGGTTACTTGTATAGAATTATTTTCAGACCTGTATCTACCTAAATTCTTAAAAACTTTAGCAAAATTGTTATTTCCGTGTGACTGCAAACATATAAGTTTATATATTTTTTTTTTTTATGTAACTAATCTAACTTCCGTATCTTAACCATAAAAGTTCAAATAAACTAATTTTTATTTACGTTTATGGTTACAGATCTCTGCAAATTGGATTCGCGCTTTTACTTGTCAACACATTATTTGCTGTAAATCGAATTATTTTGTCTTTCTTCTACCTTATTTTCGTATTTTCTCGCGTCTTAGCTTTAACAGAGTCGCGCATTAGACGAGTCGCTAGTCGACGTTGCCCAAAGTAGTTAAGCTCCGTGCTTGGTCGGACAAACTGCGCCGTGAAGCCCGGCCGCTGATTGCAGTTGTGATTTTCTGCTTCGTTCATTTCCCCGCGCGGTGCGCATAAACTGTGCGAATGCATGCACGCGTCCGCGGCCGGTTCTCGTAGAATAAACGCGGAGCGCGGCCTGGAAATTACGCAGTAGTTACATTCGCGTAAACGTTTTTAATCTCGTGTCAGCGGCAGTCGCCGCAACATAAAATTAAGTACACTCGTTAGCGTGGGCGATGCCCCCTAATGCGGGAAAGATTCGGGCGAGCCGGCCCGCTCTGGCTTCTTATCTTTTTCAAGCGCGGCGACTCGCATTAATTTGCGATTTGCCCGCGAAAAGCCCAGTGATGGCGTATTTCGCGGCCGGGTTAAATGCATAAATCGCCCGCGAAATAAAGCCGGCAATAATGCGCCGGCGAGCTGAGACCATCGCGTCGGTGAGTTCGCGGTAGCACGAAGCGGTAGCGTGATAAATGCTTTCGCGAGGATGAAGGAAGGAACGTTTCGCGAGTGTTTCCGCGCGAACGCAACCTGGGATTACTTAATGCGGAGATTACGGGCCGTTGAACGGAGAGCTGTATAACTAATCTACATCGTACACGCAATAAATACGAAGCGTACCGCACCGCGAGACGTTATCTCGTTCGAGGCCGTAAACTTCTCATTTGTAACGGTCAGACGCCGATTTTACTCAATTACCCCTTTCGCGCCCACGATTTCATAATTTCATTTTCCTGGCGCAATATGCAAATCGCGCGACTCTAAAGTCTTGGTAATATTTATAAGGAATTAATTTTATTTCGCGCGCATTCTCCATTTAAGGTCTGTTCGCTTTGCTTGCACCTTCTGCACTCAGAATCTTTGCTTTCTCTCTCTTCAATTTAATTATACATATATTTAAATCGTTTTAATAGACTTTCGGTTAGAATGATGGGTTTTTTACAATAAGTCGTACAATAATCTCTATTATCCAGGATTAGTAAAAAGGTTGGTTTTAAAGATATTTTAAGCATGTTTTTTTTAAGGGGATCCTAAATCAATAGGAATTACCGACAATTGCAGATTGCCAATTTCTTCGAAGTGACTTTATAGATCACCAAATCCTTTTACACAATAAAAGTACGCACAAAAAAAAACACCGGCCACATTAAATTTGACGAGAAAATTGAAGAAAAAATAAAAAATTCACTTTATTTCAGCTCTTGCAGCTGTCTCTCTCACCTCAGGTTATAATTCTCTTAGTGCAGAAATTCTGTAAGTCATATGTACTAAATGACACCTTCCCCGGAAGCGTATGACATGTGCAAACAATCCTGAGCTTGCGAAATTGTGATCGAAGGTCTAATAAAAAAAATTTTCTAAAATTAAAATCTTTGTATGACAATTACTTTTTTCCTCTTTTACAGATTCGAAAATCCTTTTCCAGGATTAAAGTATACGCATTAATATGTGTCTGTGAGGTGGAGTTTATTCCGAGACGACAAAAAATTTCGAAATTGAGATCTTAAAAGAAATTTTTTGTCGTTCTCGGCATAAACTTCACTTCACAAACACAAATTAATACTTTAATCCTGGAAAAGGATTTTCGAGTCTATAAAAGAGGAAAAAAGTAATTGTTAAACAAAAATTACGATTAGTCGATAATACGTACAAACGACTTTAGGATCCCCTTACTAATATTTAAAACATTTTCAAAATATTAAAAATATATTTTAAAAAACACAATGTTATATGTTAAAAAAAATTTTTTACCAACCTCATGTCACACTATGATAAATTATAAATTATAAATTTTAGAAAATGCTATAAGATAAAACGCTTTATGCGTAACAGTTTTCAGATTAGATTAGTCAGTTCTAATCAGTTCTCTCGATAAAGATGGTAGACACACACTGCTTTTTGATTGGTTAGTCATAACATAATTTAAGTTTTAAATCGTAAGAAATGAAATTTGTCTATCTCCACGCACAAGTCACTGATTACCAACTTATTGGGTGCATTTAGTACTATTTACATATTCCGTTAGATCTGAAAATATAGATCAATCAAATAGGTGCTGAACGCTCAGTGAGCGATTATAGTACTTAATGTACAGCCGGTCATTGAAAGGTTGCGACACTTTTTTTCGATGGGTTTCGGAATGCAGTTTACTCACCGAGCGATTGGTTCTTATTTGTTGGTCCATAAATAAGAACTTATCAATTGCTCGATGAGTTACATTCCGAAACCCATCGAAAAAAAGTGTTGCAATCTTTCTGTGACCGGCTGTACCCATTATTGCCTAATGTACACACACATTATCCATATTACTGACTCACTTACAATTCGCTTCTGATCTATTACTAACAGCTTATTGCAAAATACTTACAAGTAGAAAAATTTTGGAGGATTTCAAGCGGACAAATTCATGCTCATACGTTTCTCGATTGAAGTCGGATACTCTACAGCACGTGTCTCAGCGACAAATCTAATCCTCTTGGACAAGTACAAATCGCACCGTAGGCCTAGTTTACACCGAGCACTTGATATACGTATTAAATACCACCAATATCCGCACCAAATCACTTGATACGCTTGGTATAAACGCTGGCGTATTATTTTGATCTGATACTTCTGAATCACGAGATCAGACCAAGCTGGTACACGTATCAAATGGTATCAAAGAATCTCAGCGTGCTGTAAACGCTTGGTTCGTTTTGGATCGTATATTAAAATTCGCCACTGCTTTTAAGTTCAGGTTAAAGTTAGAATTAGAAGTTTTACATCTTGAAAAGCAGTGAACATCATGTCACTTAACTTGACTTGTTCTGAAACAGATCGTGTAAATAAGGACGTATCAAATATTTAATCCGCATCAATTTGATACGCGAACTAGGCCAGTCTCGTTTTGTTTGTTTATGGGATTATTTTATTAAGTTTATTTATACTGAATTTAAGATTTTGATTCACTATTCTTTTTCAAATTTAACGGTGTAAAAGGGGTCAGTCATTATGGTCCACCATCGACGGCGCGGCACGGCCGAATCGTCGTCATGGGCGTGTCAACGGAAGCGTTATCCCCGAAATGCGATACGAGCAAGCATGCGAGGCTGTGCGCGGTGTTGATTATGATCGTAAATAACAATCGTGCACGCCATCGACGTTTACCCGATGTTATGCGCACGTTGCGCCGTCTAGGTAGATACACCACCATCGGCGCGACGCCCGACGGTTAGATCGACGGGAGAGAGCGATTATCTATCAATCATAAGCACGCACACGCACACTATCGGCTTCTGATTCGCGTCGCACGGCTACAGTTTATTATTCGCGTCGGACGATCGTACTCGCCGGCGGCGGGCCTGTGGATTTGACAGGCCGGATTTCATTAACCCGGTGGCGACAATGCGCGAGCAAACACGCAAGCGAGCGAGCGAATTCTCGCGAGTGCGTACGTGGCGCGCGCCGTCCTGTATCGTCACGGTTATTTGGATACCTCGGATGTTCGTTCGGCGACCGATACATTCGGTTCTAATTTATAATGCGTACGCCCCGAGGTGTCGCTTATGATCGATAATATATCTGGATACCGCGACGATAGCCACCGTCCGATATCGAGAAGCACGACGCGAATTTCCGCGAGCTATGTGTAAATGATAACGAGAGTAATGTATATGTATTATTCCCATAATATTCCACTTTCTGATTAAATTTGCACACGTCGATTTTGATTATGCATACTGCGTGTATTATTTTAATCATTTTAATATAATCGATGCGTAATCTATTAAAATGAATCTAACGTCAGCGTTAGTGTTAAAAATATGATAACGACAAACTTGATTTAATAACAAACATATTTGTAGGTGAAAAAATTAATCGATCAATAAACGTTATTCGAATTACAATTGTTAAATATGATGAATAAAGTATTTAAAAAACCTTTTATATTAAACGATTGAAAAATTGAAATAATCGTAATTACAGAGAGTGCCGCCCGCGTTATAATATTACTATTTTATATTAATTTTCAGTGTTAATTTATATTAAGTTTCAGTGTTTTTAAAATAAATATTCGCACACATGTTCCTTTTAACATAATTATAATAATATTGATAAAGCATATAGTGAGTGATTTTCTCGCTAGTCTAATAGATCTAATATTCGATTCATGTTCGACAAATTCATACATGACAAATCGTGCTTTTACGTGGGCAGAGGCAGCCATCGAAGTGATAAAATAATTGCTAATCGAGATGTTCTGTGTGCAATAACGTGTTAAGACTAACCACTCGATTCAAATGCGATTATTGGATCAACTCAGGTATATATTCGTTGAGTGACACGTTATTAAGCAACAATGGTAGTGCCCAGACTAATTTATAATTTATGCGCTGAAGCGTGATCGTGATCGGGTTAGATTAACGCGATAGAACTCCCACGTCGTGTGCATCAATCAGACGACGATGCAAATTCGTTGCGTGTGCGTTAACGAGAGCTATATCGTTTTCCTGATATTAGCTGAAATGCATACAATGCCGCTTGATTAGCAATTTTAACTATAACGCGCGCTAAGTTAGCGTCATCGAATGACATTTCGCTTTGTTATTAAATATGTCATAATTTCATCACGATATTACATGTATAATTATAAACTTATTTTTCGAGTACATATTAATAATAAGTTTATTAAATCAATTTATGTTAACATAAAGCTACTTTTCGTAAAAGCAGCCTCAAAGAGCACTGTAATACATGTCAAATAGATCTGTTAATTAATTTGATATTTCATTCGCAAAGTGAAACGTACAAGATAATATCGTTTGATGCGTTTCGGGATTAAAATTAAATTTTCGCGGGTACGTGTGAAATTCATATCGCAGCATCGTATCACTGTAATATCCCGGCGGTCTCTCTCTCTCTCTCTTATCTCGTCGACATTCTCTATTATCCAAATTCATTGGCTGTAAATGAAGTAAGATACATCGTGGCAACGTGACGGTTTTAAGCGACTCGATATTATTCTTCTCGATATTGTGTAGGATTATTACACGGATGGTTTAAGCGGAAATACATACATACACGTATGTATGTATGTATATAGCGTCAAGGGCAGCTGAAGGTGCACACTGCTCAAATATTCTCACAAAAAACATGCATCATGATGTTTAGCTCGAAACCGCTGAAAGTTCTATGCTGTAGTTCATAAATTCTCCTGTCAAAGACCAGAGAGTGTTTATGACAGTTTAAATGCCGCTCACGTCTCGCGTGAGCGAAGGATTTTATCTTTATGAAGCGTCGCTTTTGCGTAAGTAAAGACTTCTTTATTATTTCTTTACACTTTACAAAATACAGAAGTCATTAAAATTACACAACAACCAAATAAGATATAAAAAATCGGTAAACATTGTAAAACGCATGCAAATAAATAACAGTATAGAAATGGAGACATCGCCTGATATATTTGTACGCAAACATTGTAGGCAAACTAATTTCGCTACCCATTGTATTGTTGTATATAGAAGTTAACGCGAAATGATATCTCTCGCGAATCATCGCTCTTTAAAATTCATGAGCCTGATACGCTATAGCCAAACGAACGGTATTGCGAGCGCAATATATTTGCACTATGTTATTGGAATAAATGTGCGATACCTGTGTTTGCGATAAATAGAGATAACTAGTAGCCAACTTGATAACTCGATTGCTCGTGATTAACGTTATGCGCCAAACATACACTAATACGAATCAAATTAAGTATCTTTTAGAAAAAATAATTGTAAATTATCAATAAAAATATAAATATAAATAAAAATAACGTATATAAAAAATAATCTTATAGAATATTTTACACGTAGAAATTATTTCTTATACACGTTAATTTCTTATTTTTATCGATTATTTATAATTTTTTAAATAAAATTTATTTATTTAGTGTGTATGCTAATATGAATCAAATTAAACAATTTTTTTAAAATGTATAAGTTACTAAATGAATTACTTTAGCTCTATACGAGTAACTGGCGCATAAATATTATTAATTCGTCATATATGTCAACTTTATTTATTTTTGATTTTTACAAAAAAGTACTTTATTGTTTCTACTGTTTCTATGTGTATGTATTTTTTCTTGGCCTCTTTTATTCTCTTTAATCACAAGGCATGCAAATATAACATGAGTAATACTCGTTAAGACCAATCTGCTGCATTTTCGCGAACTATCCGTTCTGATGAAAGAAAGTGGATGCGATGACAATTTATGTTAACCAGACAGTTAGCTGACGCGATTTACACCGCTACTGCCCCCGTCACTGTGTACACGAAATTTGTAGGAAAAACCGAGGTCAATTGTTATACGGGATTGATTGTTAAAAAGCTAATAACTCAATCAGTACCCATGGCAGAGAATTCTCTCCTTTTTACTTAGAGATTATGTTTACTAATATAGTGTTTCATACAGATATTTTGTTTTTTATTTATTTTATAGGAATTATGATACGAAAACAAGTTATGTATTTGATAATGATTAAAATAATTATCTTACTTATTATTAATACTATATAATTATTGTTATTCTTTGAAAAATAGAGTTGACATTAAAACTGTATTTTTTGTATCGATATAAAATATGTTATAAGCCTGGGGAACGTGTGACAATCAATCCCGAGTACGAAGCTCATATTTTTAACAGTTTTATTTAACATTAAATAACTTATTTGTATGTATGATGATGTATGTTATTCAAGAGTAACATTTTTTAATATCTAAGAAACGTTGGTATACTGAAAGGTGCCGTTCTATTAGTACTGATCGGAATGACGAATCGGATTTTTCACTAGAATTGAACATTCCGTTCCGTAAAAAGTTTCTCTAGAAGCCTCATGTAAAGAGCCAGAATAGAAAGGAAACGGAATGGAATATCGTGTCGGTTGCAGGGTAAATGAGCTTAATTAGTTGATATTTCGTTGTTTAAATGTGCTTAATTAATCGATATTTCATTGTTTAAATGAAGCTATAACATATATAATTTGTGCAATTATCTTGCTCATAACATTGCTATGAGTGTTCATAAATACTGAATTGTAAGAGTGAATATACATTTTGTTACAAATTCCATTCCGTTCCGGCTACATGGAACTTCTAGAAAAACTTCTTACGGAACAGAATTCTAGTACGCTCAATTCTAATATAATAGTAAGAAATCTAATCCGTCATTCCACTCCGTCACTCCGATCCGTGCTAATGGGACGGCACCCTAAAAAATATAATGTTTCAAAATTTTACATCCACTTTTATCTAAAAATTATCATTCAAAAATTGTCATCCAGTTACGATCTTCCCTAGATATATGTCCTTTCGCCCCTATTTCTATATGCCATGTGTTCGCTTATCGTTATATACGAAAATATCGCAGTAAAGTTCCGCTTGCAAAGTGAACGATGCGCGTCGAGACTTGCCGAGTGCGCGGAAAGTTCCTCGCAATGATCGATCGAACTTACTACCAAAGAGTAAAGATTTACCGCCTCGTCGTTTTCAGAGCAAACGTTCGAACAACGCCTGGATTAAGTCCGCGCGACGCTCATTTCAGGTCATTATGGCACAAGTTCTCCTCTAGTGCAGTTAATCGTTAAAACGCAGATATTTCTTAGCGCGAAACTCGTTTGAAAGTAAATCGCTAATTTATGTCACTTCTCATGAGTTAACGTGGAATAGAAAAAGAAGAATGAAATATTATAATATATAAGTATTTAAGTCGATTAATTCGGATATTATAAAGATGCAGATCTTCGCTCTTATTTGGACTCAAGTAGAGTCATGTAAAATTGTAGTTGTATATTTTAATTGTGAACTGTGAAGGATTCAACACTAATTACTTGTATGGAAATTGAGTTCCGGTGAAATGTAGTAGTTTTATAAATTATAAACAATATTATATATGAAAACTATAACCTTATTTCACCGGAGCTTTACGTTTTTTGAAAGAACGCATTATAATACAGTAACAATTTTGAAGCAGGCGATCTTCAGCAAGATAAATTGAATCTCCGATTTTTAAGCCGGAGAAAACCGTATTTATAATGTGAACAAAGATGTTATAGACACAAGGCTCAATAATGGGCAGTTTTTGAGCTGTGGTGTATCACAAGTGTGCTTACAGACGTTTTTGATTACATCATAACTCAAAAGCTATCCATTATTGAGCACTTCTAATTGAATTTTGTGTCTGTGACATCTTTTGTTCATCATAAGCTACATTATTGTGAAAATTAACTCACATCATCGGGACCCATACTTTCTGTATAACTAGTGCGGATCCTGTTGCTGATATGATCGCGATTGCCACTAATTCACACGTAAGTACATCTATTCAGTGTTATTGTATATTAAATATCGTTACGCAAAATTAGAGATTTTTGGAAGCGCAGATTTCATTAATAATAATAATAATAACTTTATTGAGTGTGAAACTGTTAACATTAAATACAAATAAAGCAGATAGAAATACAGTAATATTCGATATCAGCTACACATCAATAGGCGGGGCAACGGCTAAGCGGCTGATTTGAAGCCGTACCTGAATATCAAAGTAAATAACTCATTATCTACGAAACTGTTATAAAATAACGACCGTAAGACTTGAAAAAAGTGCAGTTTACGACGTTGCTCTAGATTTTCAGGTGAAAATAAAATGCGAATTTTAATTTACTGCGTGCAATTATCCGACGGAACTGGCACAACCGCAGTGTTTCGATTTATCGATAAAACCTCTTTCTTGTCCCGATCGAGTGGATGCGCGTACGTCGTTTCGTTCAATGCACCGGACGGTTCGCGTGGTCGCCAATTCGCGCGTAGGGGATGTCGAAGGGAACATAAAACACTTCGTTAGTCTTTTCAGAAGCGAACGACTGTAAACACGAACGATCGAACAAAAAGACCGTGTAATTACCATGGTAATGGCGTTGACTCTGAGACTGCACTTGAATCAGCTTCTAAAATACAAAATTAAAATTGCTAGTCTTCAGTTCTTAAAAATTCTTGTCAGATCTCGACTAAAGCTGTGACGTGCAATTTCAGTTCATTACATTTAATATGTATTTCAATTTATTAATGTTACGAATTTGTAAATTTCGTAAAAAGAAAATAAAGATGATTTTATGAACAACGTTAAGATTTAACGTTGAAACTGATAAAACTATTTCCTTTTTAGTAATGATATTCAAATCATTATGGTAATGGTATATTGTAATGTTTCTACATAGAAAATATAATATAAATAATATAAAAGTTGTGAATTTTATGCGAAGTATTTGATGAATTCTCATGTGCTTCTCGTTCCCTGGGTTGTTATGTATCGAGAAGAAGGATCATAACTCAAGTTGTTTCGCTTCATGCACTTAAAAACGAGGTACGTGAGATATTATTTTCATTTTAAGTTTGTTCTTTGCACCTTGAATTTACGATCCTGCATCTTGGCAGATTTTGATTTGAAAAAAGCGGTTAATATTTCAGCAGATGTTTTCTCTGAGAGAAAATATCTGTGGCATGGATACTAAAAATATAAAATGAAAGAATAGAAATAAAATTATCACGGATTAATATAAAAATTCGCTCAATATATGTGTGAGTCAAATTTAATACCAAGTATACATTACATACATGTAATTTATATTAACAGGATGAAATGTGTAGTGTGCTTTTATATATGCTTGTGAAGTATTATGCTACAATCCAATTAAAATTGCATGCGCACCAAATGAATATAATATAATAATTACATTAAATAAATTATGCAAAATAAATTATTAATGACTTACAAAATCAATCGCATGCAATTTTAATATAAAATCATAATACAATAATGCCTTTACTTCTCTCGAATATCACAAACAAAAATTTGATTATGAGTTGAATTTTCATTGGTTATAAAAAATAATAAATGTCAAGCTGAATGTAAATATTAATGGCAAATTTTCGATCAGGGTAATACTGAGAGACGCCATGTCAAATAGTTTGACGGAGTTACGTCATAATTTGCCACAAACTAATTCCAAGCGAGATCGACGTGCCAACGTGGAGAAATTTAATTTTCGGTCAACGTGCATCCGCCGTTTAATTACGCCAAGTTCGAACGTCTAGCTTCTCTAATTCGTCCAAATAGAGGAGCACGCATGTGGACAGAAGCCAAGTTATATTAGGACGGTCGTGGGTCAATTAAGCGTCGAACTTTGTCAAGCTCCTGACATTAAAGTATACGTGCCTCTAGAAGCTTGCAAATTACTTCGTAGATGCACTTCGTGCCCGTAAGTATTTCAAGTCCCAGGTATTGCATAAAGGGATGTAATAGATTTCAAATTTCACTAACTCGTTTCTTACATCAATGAGAAATATTTCTGTGAGAAATAAAATATATCGGAATTATAAGGAGTATTTTACGACTACACAAATCTTGAATAATTTTTAGTGCAAGAAAAGGAAACAACTTTTTTTAACGTATTTTAAGACGCTGTGTCCGAATCTGTCGCTAAAAAGATTCCATGAGGTCGAATTTTTAAGATATAGTATGTTAATTTTTAGTACAGTATTTTTTCCGAGTAATTTGAGTGCGACAAGTGATGAGCAAGGCGAACGAATTTCCACTAGGATTTGATGATAATTGAGAAACGTTGTCAGAGAGAGAGGTATATCGGGTCGAAAACATGTTAGGTGACTACTACTAGACTCTAAAACGTGAAATCGATTTATAAGCACATAAAAACAAAAATTAAACGTTTAAAATTTTTTATTTGTTTTCTATTTTCAATAAATTTTCGTTATATTGGAAATAATTTCTTTTCCTTGTGTCTCAAAATCTAATGGAAATATTTTGATGGTAGATTCGGACTTAACATTGAGAATTATCCTAGAAATCATCTTTATATGCTCTTGCACAAAATCTTGTAAACTAGTGTTATCATTTGTCTCACCAATATTCTATACGGGTAATTATATGATACGTGAGATGCAATGAACATAGCTACATTTCAGTAACACTTTTACAATCGTTTCGGTGGAATGCAATTTCGACTAATGGGTCCTACAATTTTTAAAAGTCGTTCTTTTGCTGCGTACGCGCGCTTTTTTACGTGAGCAGCAAATTACACCTTGTAAAAAGACCGGTTGCGAACGCGGAGTCATATTCGCTCGGTCGACAGATCTAATCGAGCAACGCAGCAAACTCGAAGAGTAATGATCCTCAGCGAGACTGGCCTCTGCGATTTATCGACACGACTTGAGTGACGTTAGCAGACATTTAACTTCGAAGACGAGCGAAACTTCGCGATGCTTCTTACGGAAAAACGTACTCGTTTTCCCGTTACTGCTTTTGTCTGAAAAATAAACGTGGTTGATGCACGACGTATATTGTCCGATTCAATTGCAGACTCGACGTAAAAATGGCTGCCAAAAATACGAGATAACACATAAACCAATAAATCTCAGAAAGTGCTGTTTCCTACCTATCTGTTCGAAGGAAAAAAAACGATTGTAGAAAGAATGCTCCTTATATCCGTAGGGGACTATCACGCGAACGACATTGAAATATCCTTGAAAAAGCGTGGGAATGACGAAATAACTCGTCTGTAAGTACCAGAGAGTTCACCAAAGCGGCAATGATTCCAAGGGATCAGAGAATGCCAAAAATCGTCGTCCATGCCTATCGGCTGGTCTAGAAGAAAATTGTTGCGCCGGCATAATACATATGTCTCGAAGACGCCGCGTCAGCGTCAACACGAGCCTCTTCGTAGGGCTCGCTCGCGACATCCGTTACAATTCGACGTGACGTTGGATATAAAGGAACGTACGTCGCACCGAGGATGAATTGTGGCATAGGATTCCACGGGATAACCCGGCGCGATATTATAAAACTGTCGTAACACGTGGCGATCATCCCCTTTCGTATTAAATCTAACGTCGCCTTTGAAAGATGGCGAGTAGACAGACGCCCGTGCAGTGTGGCGATCCCAAGGCGTTTGTCACGTCTATCATTTCGCGGAAATTTATGTCTCCTCGAAGATCACCTACGCACAACAAACACTACCAAACGCCATCGCATCACATCGGTGCCACTGTGCTACACGGCGGCGCGAGGTGGCGTGGCGCGATCGTCTCTCGCGTGTCTCGCATCCATACTTTATGCCAATCTTACCGGCGCGGGCGCGGCGGACGCCCCGGACTTTCAGACGGAGAATCCTTCCATTTACTTAGCCCACCTGCCTCTCTCAACCCGATCGAAATGACTATGGAACAGCCGTTCGCTCGCTCGCGTTTATTATTCCTTCCCGCATTGATTCGTAGCATCGTAGTCTACGGATCTCTGTTCTCTTCCCCTCGAAATCACAGTGATCGCGAGAACGAATGACTTAATCAATCCTCGCCCTCCGTCATCGCGCCAGTGATTGCCGGGCATGCGGGTTCAAATCGCCTTGGTTGATCATTAGTACAGCGAATGGAGAGTTATTATACTGTAACGTCGAAGAATTAATTATTATACATACGCGGGAGATGCTCTTCAATGAACAGTATGATGCATCTCGTGCATACGATGTGCAAATAAAACACATACACGAGCATAGAGATACTGTAGACACGTAGCGCAGTCGTGTGCTCAATAACAATCCGATTTTACTGGGATATGCGCGTGATGCGTGCTTGCGTCCCGTTTCCGCTCGGGCCCGGCCGGGAAACAGCTATTGTGCCACGAGTGCAGTGCCATCCGCTTTCTCAGTAGCATTGGCTTAAATTTGAATTATCTTAGCTGCGTAAATACACCTATTGTGTGTACACGTTCGATAGAAATAGTGGTTTTGGTCGCGAGACTCTCTTAATAGGTCCATAAGTCATCGCTCGCTACGATGCATTTCAATAATTGTATCTGTGAAATAAATGTTTGTCTATTATGAAATAATAAATGCCATTTGAAATGTTAAAAACAAATGTTAAGAATAAATTCAATACAATGTAAACATTTAAATAATATAAATGATATCTACGATTAATGTTAGGTATACATATAATTAACCCTTCTCTCTCTCTCTCTCTCTCGTACACACGATGAGTTACTAGTGTCTCGGATTAATTTTTATCACTTTTAGGCTCGGTTTTTCATTTTTTAATTAACTTGTAGTTGGACCTAATGATAATATAAAAATTGCATTTTTCTAACTATACATGGTTAATAATATATATCACTAAATGGATGCTTTTATAATAGAAGGTGGTATTATGGCACCCCAGTTACATTTTACACAATAACTTTGTTAATAATCAATATTTAAGTTTAAAACTTGACAATTACATTCGTTAAAATGTAGTTGGATCGATTCTGGACTCAAAGTTACGAAATATTTATTACTTAGGATACTATTAATAAAAATGTGGCGACATTGCATAATGACTCGAAGAAAAAATGGATGGTAATGTCGCCTTCCGTAAAAATAGTCTTAAAATATTAATTTTGTTTAGAAAACAATATTTGGTTATAAAATTAACAAAAAAGTAAAACATTTTAAAATGTATGCAAATAAATGTATATACTTTCACATAACTTCTGCATATAAGCTGCTCAGTACTAAAAATCTCAGTACTAAAAATAGTACACATAATATAAATTATAGATTAACTTGAATATACTGCATTCTTGAACATACAATATGACAATATTGACAGCAATTTCAATGCATTTAGCACCACTAAATGTTGTTTTTGGAGCGAATGTCCAAATTAACGCATTCAGGCTTTCGTTGAAATTTTGAGTGTAACCACCCACAAACAGCGCTCTAACAAATCAACAATACCAACATTCCGACCTGCTAGACCTGCCTAGCCTATTTATACTTTATACGACGCGCACGACCAATACTGAGCGGCAGGCGCGCAGGTACGTTGTAGGCCCGCTGTATAGCTCGCTGTAGGCTTTATAACTCGGAAACTAATTCGAATTTATACTTCGGACCTTTTGTTCCTTATTCTACAGGCTTCAAATTATTTTTTAAAACAAAAAAATTTTTTTCGATTTTTTACACCGGAAAATTTTACACCGGTCGGTCTGAAAATCACTTTTTGTGTCATTTTTATAAAATAAGGGAACGATATTATTTTGATCGAACAAAATTATTTTCAGACCTGTATCAAGCTAAATTTTTAGATACTTTAGAAAAATTGTTCTTTCTGTGTAAATATTGCGCAGCAATGCTGCATATTTCAATAACAAAAGCAGTTAAAATATGCATCTTATATGTATTTTCTTAATGTTTTTTTATAGTTTACATTAAATGATAAATATAATGAACTTGTAGAGTCAGCTTGTGTATATAGAACGAATAAAGTGCAACAGTGTTCGAAATTTCAGTGTTCTCAAAATGTTTTGCGAATAATCCAAGTTCGTCGAAGAGAGACTATCAAGAAGCCCCCGGAAAAAATCCCATGCTCTCTTGTACAATGAATTATAAAACGTTCTTTTCCGAACAGATATTTCTCTAACTTTTCACTTAAACGCACAAGCGGAAACAGGAAGGGTCCCACTCGATGCTCGGGCGTTAGCGAAGGGATTGTCCACGTAGAGTTCCCTAAGGTAGCTGTAAGGATGTCAGAAGAACCGGCAGGAGAAAGCATGGAGGAAGCTCGATTTGGGGATCAAGCGCGAAAGGGAAGAACAAAAGTAAACTTATTTTCCGGTAATGCGAAAAGTTTGAGAGGTGGAAAAATGTTCTCAACGGTGCTTTTTGTTCTAATCGATTGCCAGTTTGCTCGATGCCCGCATTTATCAGGGGGCGGGCGTTGCACGAGCGAGTGCCGATAAAAGCCCGCTCCGAGATGTAAAGAAACGTCTCGGCGCGCTGTTCGCGATAGAATTTTTGATTGGCCCTTATCCCGTTTTGTCCCTTTGCCTTCACGATGAAAAATGCCGGTGAGGACAACGTGAATTTTTACAGACAGAATATCTCGATACCGATTTGAATGCCGAAAATTACAGCACTAATATCTGAGATTCGAAAGAAAATTTAAATAGCTATAAAGTCATAATCGGACGTCTGAAAACCGAAGGGTTGGGTAAATTAACTTTTTTTTTTAACTAAGTTAAGTTAAAGCCTTGAAAATTTAACAGCCTTGAAAATTTAACTTAATTAAAATACGAGTTAATCCATAATGAAATTAATTGAATTAAAAGTTAAGTTAATAAAAAAAGTAATTGAAAAGTTAAAAGTTAAATTTGATCCGAACGAACAACCAAAAAAAACAAAAAAAGAAAAATTTGACCATTTTACGTAATTTTTCGTATTTTTCTTTTCTCACAGCATATTTATTAAAGAATCTGATTATTTTTGTTCACAAGTAACGATTATACAATATAAAATTACTAAATTATATACTCATTATCTTCTCGCATTGTGTCTCAAGATTGACTTAAAAAAAATCAAATTAAAAGTTAATAGTTACCGATAAAATGTAACTAAATTAAGTTAAAAAGTTAAGAGTCTAAAATGTAACTAAGTTACAATTAATTAACTTTTTAATTTTTTAACTTAACTTTTATCTTTTTAATTTAGCACTACCCAACCCTGCTGAAAACCAATGCAATTTGTGAAAATTACTTATTGCGTAAATAGCTGAATATAATCAGTGGTATAAAAGCTTTTAAGGAATCTGTCAACGTCATGAAAGAGCTTATTTAATAATCACGTGCCAGATGCCGATAAAATATGTTTAATTAATTAAATTATTTACTGAATACAAAAGATTTAGGCCCAGCGAATTTTGCGTGTCCAGTAATTACGTTTATTATGCACAATACCGTCCGAATTCTATTAATTGCTTGTTGTGTGTGACATGTTAAAAGAACAAACATTCGTGTTTTTAATTATGCCCGTTCATTTACGTCGTTATAATAATTTTTGCTTGCCGTGACATGAACAAAGAATTATAAATTACGGAATATTGCGTACGATACATTTGATCTTCTCTCTCTCTCTCTCTCTCTCTCTCTCTCTCTCTCTCTCTCTCTTTCCCCTCGATATTCACCAATACCAGCGGAAGGTTTAATTTAATTTATCTCGAGCCTGATTTTTTGCTCTCATACAGGTCGCAATACTTGATTCACGACACGGAACGTCACGATTTACTGAAACGTATAAAAATCAGAATTTTATGATACGCGCAAGATCAAACGTAGCTATTACTAACGTGCGTTATAGTTCGCCGCTCCTATAAAATCTAATAAGATGTATATTACGACGTATGAAATTGAAAATTCCATGATGTTTTTTGAAATTTTGCAAACACATACAAAGACACAATGTTATAAAGTATCAGTTAATTTCGCACTTCTCATTTCTTAGTAAACTATAACATTTTGAAATTTCTCGTATAAAAACTTTGCGATTTTATTTAAACAAATAATTTTATTAGCATTCACACTCTTAAAAACTCAATCTCGTCACTCAAAAGAATAACCGTTCAATCACAGGGCTTGCGCGTTGATCTGTTTTACATTAACAACATTCTTCGAATTATTTCATGCTTGTTATTTATCAAATGTTAAACACGGCAACTATGACTGTAAACTTTATCCATCGAACTTTCCAAAAACATGAATAATAATAATAATAATAATGATGATAATATTTTATAGGTAAATGACGGACAGAAAAAACATTAGGTAATGAATACACAAGAGTTTTGACGAAGGGGTAACCACTAGCTGAAATATCCCATAGATTACATGATTTCATTTGATTTCATATGATTTCATCTGATGGATTACAAATAATTTTTTTCACATTACACACGAAGTCATTTGGTAGAATATAAAATATACGATTTTATTTATTTAATATTATACAATAATTTCTTGTGGTTACATACGTAATTATCGGATTATACATAGAAGTTTCATATGAATTTTATAATGATTTCGGAAACTCTGTCCCACGATTACATTAAGTGGTTACCCCCTCGAGTTTTGATATTTTTGTAGTTTATTTTCATTATTAATATTTCATATTTTATATTCTGCTAACACTTTCATTTCTCAAAATTATAAATAGTGCAATATAAGCTCAATATTATACCACAGTACTCAATATTTATATTATACCACAATATTATACCACAGTACTCAATAGAAGGCTTTTATCTCATTGTATTTATCGCAAATAATATTCAACTTACACAAACAAATTCTTGACTGAAAGAGCAACGAGCGATGGTTTGCACGCGGCATGACGATTGTAACCGCCTAGTACTCATCTCCGTCATATTTTACAGTAATTCGCGCCGACTAATCCTTCCAAACTGTCGAGCATTTCGGCGTCTTAGCTGGCTAACGGTCTTATGATTACGCGACATTCACCAGTGCAAAGTAGACGGGACAAATTGCTTTCTGGAACTCTAAGAATGAAGACGTACCTTGCGTTACGTGGCAGAGCCGTTCTTGCGCAGACGGAGGGTCCCAATGACGTCCTTCTTTGTAAAGTCTAAAGAAGATGAAGGGGCATTAACTGGGCGACAAGGGCACTCGAGTCTTTCTGTCTAACTCACTTTCACGCAACATTCTTGTCGAGAAACAATGAAAAGTAGACAGGGGAAAAAAAGAGGAAGAGATACGCATAATGTAATCAGCTAACTAGCCTGCACGTACATACAATATCCGACGAAAAGAACGCCAAGAAGATGGAACTGTATTAAGAGAGAGAAAATTAGATTTTAAATTAAAAAATAAGATTAAATAATCAGTCGAGAAAGATTCTCGATTTCTCTGACGAAATTCTGATGTTTCTCAGCGTTTGTACGGCACGCTAATTAGAACTTTACGTTACATTACATGAGATGTTGGTTCGCGTTGCAAGAAATGTAGATGAAAGTAAATACGGAAAATCCGCAGTATCTAACACATTTATTCAAACGAAACGCGCGTTTGGCAAGACTGGAGTAACGTTGGTGAAGACTGTAGCTGAAAAAGAAACTGTGAAAAATGACGGCTAAAAATAAGTAGATAGCCGCCGCAGCAAAACGACACGCTCCTCGCCGTATTGTTGGCCGCAAAAATAAATGTTCTTCGTGAAAGTACGTGTAAAGCGAGGTGAAGAAATCCTATAGAGCCTTCGGTGTAGTTACTTCACTCCTGTTCCTTGGCCGGCGAGGAGTAATAAAGTGCCAGTGTCCAAGCTACCGGAAATTAATCGTCGCAGAGAAAACTGCAGTGCACTCGACGGTTTTCCTTTCCCAGAAATACAACCCGACCTCTTACTTTCTCGTCTGGAGAGGCTACTGGACTATAGCAGAACACGCGTAATTTCGCAAGCCGAGCGTCCAATAAGTAGCTACCTCCGAGTACCTTCACAAAGCCGGCGCATTCAAATGCGACATAAAATGCGACGGTTTTGCTCCGACGCAATTAATTTATATTTTTGCGATTATTTCGTGTCAAGGAGCAAAGACACTTTGAGACGAATGTTGCAATATTAATAATTGCATTTTTAATTAATTAAGAGACGTTAATATACTAGGTTCTTGCAAAAAGAGAGAGACTGAGACATTAAAACCTCTTCATAAATAAGCTAGTATCTACAAATATGCATAAATCACAAAAATATACATAGTTTACGACGGGATGTTAAGAGGATATTTGAAGATGCAAGATACCTATGTATACATATTATTCACAGATTTTAGCGGCTTGGTATTCGAAAGAAATCTTATCATATATTAACGTCAATTAAAAGATATCCTAATTTGAAGGCTTTAAAGGCTTAAAAAAACAAAACTTTTTTGCTCAAAATTGAAAATATCTGGAGTATTGGCATTTTATATATATATGTTCATTAATATCTTATCTTTATAAAAATTTAACTTTTAATCCTTATTGTTATAATGCAAAATATTATTTATTAAACATAGCGTATTATAAAGATCTTATTTATATTGTCCCAGGGGTTGCGTATCTCATACTTATCAGAAATCAACAATCTAAAGTTTATTTTAATCTGTCTATACAAATTTAGTTATGGTTGGAACTAGGATAAATCGTTTATCGCAATGTTGAACAAAATGGCGAACAAAAAAATAAAAAACGAATTTTTTAAAGATTGTTTTAATTTTTGCAAGCTGTTAAGAGTACTACGTACATTTTGCTTCAAGGTGGAAGTTAATCAGTTTAATAGTTTTTGAGAAAAGTCTGGAATAAGGTGGGAAAGCATGATAAAAAAACGCATTTAAAGTTTTGCAAAGAGTTTGAGAAAGAAAAGAAACGAATTATCTTACTTGGGTGTAGGCCTATAAAATATATGTACCTCTGTCTTTTCTTTTTTTTCTCAAAAGGAAAGAATAACAAAAGAATGTTCGATATTAAAAGGAACCTGTACAGACAGCACCATACGCTGCGTTTTTCAAAGCATGAAAACATCAACTGTTTGAATTTCGTCAAATCGCTTATTTTTAGAAATATAGAGATTTAAAAACTATAAAAAAAATAATAGACTCTTTTGATCAGTCAAATATTCCTGAAATATTCCCTTAAAAAAGCGGATTTGAACAATATTTAACAATTAATGGGTTATTTATCACATTTATTGATCTTCTTCGCATTAGCAGCTTTGCCATAATTTATCATCTCATCCCTGTAAACGTAGACGTGTACAAGACGTATAGACACAAACGTGGGACTGAAATTCATGACGTTCATCGCACCGTTCCACTGTCCTAGAAACATTTCGCCGCGTACCGCGAGTAATTGAATGGGAAATGAAGCGGTAATGCCCGCGACGATATGCAACTCTCGTCCCAGATTAATATCCTCAGATATCGGCGGACTTAATACGCTTATTGCCTTCTCCGCGAGTGCTCGTAATAAATGCGTCGTACGTAGCACTTTGTTTATGTGTACCGACTCTGTTCGCGTTCGCCCTCCATGTCACGTTCCGACAGACTACACAATAATTGCAATCCACGCCCTCGTTACGAAAATTATATCGTTGCGAGAACTCGATGAATACTTACTATAATTGGCGTACTACCTTCACGACACCTGTAACTCGGCGCCCGACGAGATTTGTTGGCTCATGCGGGTCTTGTGTGCAGTCGTTAAGTAACTGTGCGCATCTGCGGGCGTGACACACTCCGCTTCACAGGCGGTAATGAAAGGGCGGAAAAGCAAACGGTTGCACCGAGATATTTTGTTGACACTGCACGCGCCAAGGAGGAGGCAATTTCTACATGATGTCACCTCGAAAGTGCGATCTGTAATTTCTATAGACGCACCTCACAAGTATGCGGACGCAACAGTTAGCAATTTATCAGAACAATATATTACGATGCAGATTTATCAGCGCAACGGGGAATCTATCTCTCTTATGGACAATGCAGCCCGTTTCACAACAGTCGCAACGCCAGAGCGGATTCTCTGTCGCGGGCCATTATTCAGTTTACGAAAGTTTCGCAAAATGCAATATTACGATGCGAAACATCAAATATGGACGGCAGTCATAATAACAGCCACAATAAAATTCATACATAACGCGAACTATGAAAATTTTATAACATCGCATGGGAAGCCCATCTCATCTTCACGCTCGATGGTTCCATGTCGGAAACGAAATAACTGACATTGAGATACTTATGAAACGCATTTTATGGCAGAAGTATTGGCGGCCCGAAAACCCGTAAATTCAAATTAAAAGTTTGGTGTTCGCGGAGCATGCTGATAATAAACGAATCGCCATTTCGCGGAATCGTCAAATGATCGTGTGAACTTATCTTTATACATATAATATCTACGACATAGGCAGAAAGAACGATTTTGCTGAAGCATTTAAAAATTTAGCTACTCTCTAAATCTGAATCAGTGGATAATCACTGATATCAGTGCCAAGTATATCACTGGTAATCAGTGAATTAAATGTGATATTCCTAACCTAGCTAATCTTTATTATGTGATCTAACTAATCTTGTTTTAATGCTTAAATTCAATGAATATGGTATTGGAAGATTGAAATTAACGTGCAAATATCAGTATTTTAGTTATACAATGCTCAAACATTCTTTTTTTTAGTTGAACTTCACTGATTATCAAAGTACCAAGTGTGCCATTGGGTAATTAGTGACTATCCACTGATTCAGATTTAGAGAGTAGATACAGATCTGAGAATAATTTTGTTGGACCAAAATAATATCGTTCCCTTAATTATTTTAAAAGAAACTCAAAAAGTGACTTAAAAAATATGATTTTCAAATGAAAGTAAATGTCCCAATGACCGGTCACATCCCAGTATCCGACCACGTTGAACGATTATATTTGTTATTCATTGTAACAGTTACAAATAAAAATAACTGTTATATTGTAAAAAAAAACTCATATATATTTGATGATTAATTGGTAAAAGAAGTAGACCAAACAAAATGTTTTTGCAGTATTAAAAAAAGTTTATTAAAGAAGCTTGCGTCTACAATTTCACAAAATAGTGGCGAATCATTAGCAGATTCATTAAGGTAAATGTCTCAGTGATCGGACGTTTAAGCATAGGTTGTCACAAATAATACAATTTATAACATTAGAAAGGTTCGCAATATAAATATTTGTGTTTTTTCAAGAACTTAGGACTCCCTTGAGCAAGGAAAAATTATTTGAACCCATTTATAACAACTATTAATTGAAACATTTAAATAAGTAATAGAGTGCGTCAATACACCAGTATCGTCGGACAGTCAAAATAGGCTATTGCCCAATGTCTGGACGTAATCTTGCAGGGTACGCAATAAAAATTGTTTTTATAATTTTTGAAAAAAAATGAGATATTATTAATATAAAGACCAATTTGAATTGGTTGTCTTTTGTCATTAAATATCAATTTATATTAATAATTCTCGTCAGCATACTAATTTAATTGTGGTCAGACACTGGGATAATTACGTCCGCCGGATATTAGGCTATAACCTATTTCGGCTGTCCGGCCAGTAGTACGTTGACACACTCTATTACTTATTTAAATATTTCAATTAATAATTGTTATAAGTGAGTTCAAATAATTTTTCCTTGCTTAAGGGGGTCTTAAGTTTCCAAATGAATACAAATATTTATGATTACAAACCTTTCTCATATTATAAATTATATTATTTGTGACAACCTACGCTTATAAACGTCCAGTTACTGAGACATTTACTTTATTACTTTAAGCGAATTACATAGATAAAGATTATCAAACATCAAAAGTAAACTAACGTAATTTCACAATCCGCCAAATAGCACTTATGTTGTTCTCTTAAGGTTTTAAGAAGAAAAAAATCGTAATATTTTCACAAGTGACACATTTCGAGTTGTCATTTTTGTAAATAAAACGGAGACTCTTCTACATAGAACATTTAAAGTTAAGACAATTTTGATAATCGATGTTTTAAGAAGAAATTATTTTATTTTAAGTTTACCCAGTAAACACAATGTTACATGTAACGTACATGTAACATGAAACGTCAGCTAAACGAGGTAATTGTAACATAACACACTGTGTTATATTACTGTTATCTTATGGAGCTGACATTTGAAATGTGTTTACTGGGTAGTTATTTTAACTAATTAAGGTAAATATAAATTAACTATTGGTGAAATTTCAAATTACATTTGATGAATTATTCCGGATTTGTTATAATTTTGTAGAATATTAAAAAGTCACAATTCAAAAAGTTTCTTTAGGGGTTGTAAAACCAAAATGATAAAAATAACGTTTGATCATGTTTCTAAAAGTATTTAAGACGGTCTTTTTGCTGACATTATTTGATAAGTCAATAGTTTTTTCCTTCTGACAAACTTTTTTAGTCGTTTAATTTTCAAAATAGAGGAACGATATGTGAACGCTTTAAAAATTGATAATATTTTGTAAAAAGTTCTAACATTATATTAACTAACTCTATAACGACGAAGTTATTTTCAGATTGTATCCATCTAAATTTTTAAATACTTTAGCAAACCATGTTTTTCTTGTAGCCGCGAATGCTGGACATAGTTCAAGAATAACACATTCGGAATGCCACATTCATAGGTTAAATAGGTAGCTGGATTAATGCCAATACGAACGTAACCGTGTCCTCCCGACACTTACATACGTTTGGTTTGCGAATACCAGACGTAAACTTACATCATCATTAACATCCCCGTCCCGTACCGTGCCGTATAAATGTTTACCCATGCCCACGTCCAATGTCTGGAGGCGAGAGATGCGTGAACAGATCAATGTGCACGCGTGAATGACAATTGTATACTGTTTACTGTTTAATTGTGTTTGTTGATAAATACAGACGGCATAATTGATCATTGTCACGCTCCTATTATGGAAGATGAAACAATTTGAATAGAATCATTAACCTTTATAAGACGGAAAAGCTATTATGATAATGCTGAAATAGTGTTTTGAGACAAGAAATACAATGAAATAATGAATTACAACAAATCTTAGTAAAAAAAAATTGTGAGATTTTTAAGATAAATTCTCATCTTTTAAAGATTAACACATTCCGTGCTGAATCAATTTTTACACGATTTGTCCACCATGATAGGCCGCCTTTTGCGCCTGTATTGATAATTCGCATGATATGATTAATTATATTTGTGAAATAAAATGCAAACGTAATGACCAAAAAGCTACTAAAAATAATAAATAATTTCACTAAAAAATATTATAAAGAAGTCTAATATACAAAATGCAATTCAGAACAAAGCAAAAATACTTTTATTGAAAGTTTATTTAATAAAATAGTTAAAAAATTATTTTATAAAATTGACATTTTATATAAGTATTTACGTAACATTACATTTAATAATAAAAAATGAATTAATTAATATTTTATAGTTAAAGCGATATGTGTTTTGTATTAAAACAGGATAAATTGTTAGGACAATCACTACAAATTGTTGCAACTTTATCGTATAATTTCATACTTCGTTTGTACATATAGCTTGTTAACATTTTTTAATAATTTTCATATGAAATATGAAAAATTAAAAATTATGGATGTGGGTATTCTCTCTTGATATTGTAAATAGAAAAACTGATTGTAGTGCCGTGGATCATCGGTGACCCACGTTATTAATATCGTAATTACGTATAATTATGTATATTTACGCATGATGTCAAAAAAGTATTTCATGGTTACGGTTCTCTTTATAGCCAAAACATTTTTCGGCCTGAACAAAAAGTCCAGCGCGTGAATTACGTGGCACGGAACGCGTTACATAATAAATAGGTACATAATAGACTCGTGTATTTTGAAAAATGTTTTGAACAAAAGCTTTTTGAAATGAATACAAATTACGAATAAATTTTATAATAAAGACAAAAGTGATTTTCATAGAAACGTATATATTATTGTAAAATTATTATAATTATTATGATATAAAGGACAAATTGTTTAACAACAAAGTTTTAAATTAAAGCATTGAAGAATTATTATAACAAAAAATACAGATTAATCGAATAATTTTTATATTCTTTTATAAATGGTGGATTCGCCCGGAAAAAATTTTGTCGACATGATCAAACGGCGAGAAAGCAATTCACTCGCGACAAATTTACCTCATTCGTAGCGTACAAATGAAAATTGGAAGCGCATGAAAAAATTGCGCAAATTGGTATCTGCGTTAAAGGTTCGACTCTACGTACAAACGAATGACAAAATCTGCCTACAACAGGACCGATCTGTACCCGGTGTGGTGCAGTCGTGCGTTTCGACTCCGGACAGGTCGCGGTGCATTTTCGCCCTTTTACACGCGACGAACGCGGACGGGATGCATCGATCGGTCCGATACGATAGCGCGTGCCAGTTTTCTCCGCGTTTTTTTTTCTCCCCGGCAACTCCCCCGCCGTGCTCGAAACCCACTTTCATTCTGGACAATTTTGGACGGCTGCTTTTGACGTTCCTCTCTCGCGACCGACGCACGTTCTATTTCGTATGCGCGCGCGCACTCTCCTCGCCGTCAGTTATGCAATACATTTTTTATTTTATACGAGTTTTTTCCACCTCACACACACACACACACACACCTCATATCATGCACCGTTATATACCATATATATATAATATATATATATGTGTGTAGGTATGTATGTGTATGTATGTGTATATATTAACCACCCCAATGTCAATTATTTAGATTTTTCGGCCACAACTTCCGCATTGCAGAGCCCGCTCTATCCTGATGGATCGCGTCAGTCAACTGTGTCGTTAGCGTTGCAATTGGCGAAGTACGTAACAACTCTTTAATTAAGCTGCACGTTTTAATAATCGAGCCATTGTTTAAATAATTACGTACAGTACTTTTATGTGTAGACACAACACGTATAATAATTTTATCTGATAGTATTCTTCATACTTAATGCAACGTACGTAATATTAATTTGCAAAGACCGCATCGTTACTATAATTGCATAATTTATATAAAACATAATATTTCGTGCATAAAGAGAATAGCTTTATGTTCTTGCATAACCGCTTCTTTTCACGGAAGTCCGGAAATTAGAGACAAAGATGCAATTGCTGTCTGTAACCTTTTTTACGAATTAACAGAGGTATGCATAGAAGATAACTACCGTAATGCGGTGGTTGTAAGATATTTTTTTATGGACTTCCATATCTCTGTTAGTACATAAACATTTTTCTGCATTTACGCGGACAATACCACGGCTATGTCATAATTTCATTCTATGCCGCAGCTGTGTCTATTCGAAGCGACGGGCTTGAATACGTGCGCATTGTTAGTCCGATACCGGCTACTAGGTAGACCGGGTAGACGTTGAAAATCCTCTTGTGTACTCTGAGCAAAATGCATTAACCGTAAATACAAACAGACGCTATCTCTTCATGCCATCATCATGTTATTCAATTGTTACTTCGTATATCCTCTATGCGTTTTTTAAGTGCCAGTTTTCTTTCATCTCCGCGGAGAGATATCGACGTGAATATTTCGGAAAGTATTTTACTGATCGTCAAAAGAGAGAAATTGCACCAACCGTTAATAAATCGGACAATATCGTGCCAATATTTCTATGTCGATGTACTTTCATTTTTTTTTATTTGTGCCATCCATCTGAATGAAACGTGGCGGCTTTTGTTACCGGAGCATTCTTCGCTTCTGGAGATATATGCGAGGTCGAAATGCTGACGTAGATATTTAATATAGGACCCTCGACATTCGGAACACGGTACAGCACTTGAGAAGCTTACGGGTTAAGGCGTCCCACGCGTTTCGGTGCCATAATCTTGCATAACGACGGTTTGGCATATGCGAAACAGGTTCATTACGCCACGAGGATTTGTCGCATAATTCCAAACTCAGCAGTGCGCGTACCAGTGAAAATTACGCGAGCGACCGTAACTATTTATCGAAAACAAGAACGATCTCGAACAAGAGAAATTATTCTCTTTAGTGGCGAATCTAATTACTTGCTGCTATTCTGAGAGCGATTTCGCTATCGTGTAAAGCATTTTGCAAACAAGGTAATGGCTTTTCTTGAATTGTTACAGCAGAATACAGTAATTATTTACAATTGATTAATTTTGGTCCGTTTGAACGTATAGTATGTCCGATTGTAATAAATTATAAGATACTTAGCATATATAAGTATATATATAATATATATTCAACGCTAAATGAGACGAAAATATGGAAACATTTTCTTCTGAGCTGGATTACCGATATCTGTCAATTTGCAAATGCGAGATTAATGATTACTATGTGTACAAGGGGGATTGAAGGGTTCAAAGCACGGTTTCGGTTCGACAAGCGAAATCGATATTTATTTATAATTATCGCAACGACAGGATACGTGAAATAGAACAGCCGATTGACGGCCGCAAACATGTGAGATGAATAGATAATTAGCAGTAAGGGTGGATAAATAACTGTCCTCCAGTCAATTTAAATTAGGTAACAAAATTACTCGAGGACCTACCCCGTTATTCCATTGATTAATTCTCGCTAATATCGAATATCGCTTTAGGTTTAATTGAATAAGGCTTAGGATAGATCACAAGCTTTGTACATTTGGTCATCAAATATAGTTCATTCGTCATACACATATAATATCCGTGATAAAAGAACAAATCAAACTTTTTATACTTATAGTGATTTTATTAAATAATAATAAGGGCTTGATTAAGATTATATAAAAAATATCGATTACTCTTAAATCATATTTTAAATTAAACAGACCTCTAAATGAAATATCTCTATCCCAATTATAAAACGAAATTAATTCCTTCACTTCTATAAAAGTAGAAGTAGGGTAAGATAATTTCATTAGATCGTTCCGATTAAATATAACGTTCGATTAATGCATCAATGTTCGATACAATTCGCTACTAATGTATCAATAATTGAATGTAGTTGAGTAGCATCAATTTAACTTACTTTTTTCAGAGGTACGTTAATATTACCAGGGATTACTCTCTCGATTCAGTGGGCAGTAACTCGTTCATTCTGGCACATGTATTATTAATATCACGTTAATGGAAGTGTTATATGTGTGCACGGCAGTGATTTCTGTTTTTGCGGTTTTTCCGAACGTGAAAATTTTATCGTTGACATATATAATTCATACATACTCGAATCTTATCTTGATATAATGCGCAGACTTGTGCATTCATGCGAAAAATATAATACTCTACATTTACACGTATATAATGTAAACTGTGTTTTACGTGTCATCTATGTAAGCAACCTATGGATCATTGAAACTTACGTTCTTTGTCATTGCACCATACTGTATTAAAGTTTCTACCTCATTTATATATATTTTTATTTAACAATACTAAAGTCAGGTATATGAATAATTATAAAACTTAATTACTTCTTTTTGTATTGTATTCAATTTATAGAGAAAAACCCCCTATTATGAGATAGGTGTCTAATATGAGATAATTACGTTTCTGTTAAACTAATAAACGGTCTCTATTGGTTCCATAAATTTATTACTCTTGGGTTGAAAATTATTTAGAGGCAAATTCATTATTAGATCGTGCCTGTAGTCGTTATAAAAAAAGATTTTAGAATTTGGATGTCTTCAAGTTTCATTGAGATGAATCTTTAAACCAAAGATTTACAAGGTTTATTATTTAATAGGTAAATATTTGGCAATAAATTTTGTATGTAGTGAGATAGAGTAAAATCTTATTAATAGAAAAATATGAGTTATGTTGAATTGCTTAATTATAAAAGTTAGATTTGATGATCGTAGAACCGTAAGATCGTGGAACTCGTAATATGAGATACAGACTAGAGGAAGGTGGTGTACCTTTGACCAATTTTGACATTTTTTCTTGTGCAAGTTGTATTTTGATGTCTAAAAATTCAAAAAAATTCTAAAATATTCTTTGAAATGTTGACATAAACATGCATTTTTTATAGATTTAAATTGTAATCTTTTGTACATCTTTTTTAACATTAGAAAAAAATTGAATTTTGGTCAAAGGTATAACACTCACGTGCCTTTGACCAAGGAGTGTTGTACCTTTAACTAATGTATAAAATATGTGTATAAAAAGAAGACATTCAACAAAAGTTTAATTTTATTTATATTTTTATATTTTTAATGTCCTTTTACATCATATATAACTTTACCATATATATAAAATATATAAAAATGAATTTTACCATACACAGACGCGATTTTTGTTTTTGCACGGAACGATTGAATCTGGCAAAAATAGTGTCCTTCGTTCATTTCATTCAAAATCGCGTCTAATGAGCATAATTTTATTAATATTGGAGGTAAGATAGCTAATAAACTAAATGACACCGTATTGACTGTCAAAGGTACACTATCAGTTACTGGTTAAAGATACAACACTTGCTTACTTTCTATTTGTTATTGCTTTTATAAATTATAGGTTAAGATTGACAGTATTAAGTTTTAAATAATTTTTTCTGAATATCTATTTAACATTTTAGGCAATTTCAACATAAGGCAGAATACATATACAACATTTTATGAGATCAAAAAGTGTCTTGAAATTACTTCATTCGAACGCTTGAAAACAATAAATGATTTTTTCTAGAAGTATAATTCTCTTCATTATTATAATTATAAGTCATAAAACACCTCTGGTACTCTTACTACGAACTACATATTTTTACTTTTACAAATATCCAATAGATTTTTTATAAATTCAAATGGTTAAAAGTACAATCGGGCAAAGGAACACCATGTTCCCCTATTTCTAATATGAAATAATCTATGCTCATATGCTCTAACGACAATCGTTGCTGAAGTATGAATCTATTAATGTTATTATACAGGAATAAAAAGGATGACCGGAGTGAATATCGAGTGCCTGTTTCTGCGATGCTTGTTCTGAGCGCACACTGGCTGTGCTTGTTTACATTTTAGAAACATTAAATAAGGTTTCTTAATTGCAATACTGATGCACTTTGCACTTTATTATTGATTTCTCGAAGTACTTTATATTCAGGGTTGGATAAGTTAATGTTTTTTTTAAAACTAAATTAAATTAAAGTGAATGGCTCATAAATATAATAAAATTAGGTTAAAAGTTAAGGGAATAAAAAATTAACTTAATAAAAGTTAAGTTAAGATTGAATTAACTTAAGTTTAAAAAAAAGTTAATTTTGAAAAAAATTATTTTTGAGATCGGAATGTCCTAATATTCTTAAAATGAGGTTACTAATAAATAACACTTACAATATAGATTATTAGATAAATTTAATTTTTTTATTCACATATAAGTTATATATGATAAGAGTCATACTATAAGGCGTTTTTGTTAAAATCTTGCGAGAGAGAAGGATATATATTTGCATTATCTCTCTTTCTTTAACCTTTATTTTAAGTTTCTTTCTTTAACTTCCGAAACTTTCTTTAACTTTCTTTAACTTCCGAAAAGACTGCTCACATATGTTTACAACTACATCGACTAGATATTTGTTACAAAAAATACATGTAAAAATTTAGAAAATGGGTGGATGTGCAACACTGTTTTACAATTCTTCACCTAAGGCTCATTTCATATTTATGTTGTTGAAATATAATGTTTATGACATCTAAAATTAGTGTGATTCAAATATAAGCGGGAATTAACAAAACTTAGCGAGCAATAAAAACTGATTACCGTATGGTGTGACTATTATAATATAATAGAGTCTCTAATAATACAATTATTAAACTTTTTCTAAATTAATGCTCTAATGTTTAGGATTTTATGGAAAAAAATGTTAGCATTAAGAGAGATAGAAAAATTTGTTATTTAAAAAAGTTAATAAATTAAAGTTTAAAAGTAAGTAAATTAAATTAAAAATTAATGCATTTAAAATTAATTAAATTAAGTTAAAAGTTATTAACCTTTTAACTTTTTTTTTCAACTTTTAACGTTTTAACTACCCAACCCTATTCATATTATGAGCACAATTTTTTGGTTTTGCGATTTGCTCACTTTTTACATTTCTCTAATTTTCAGAAAAAAATAATATTTGAATTAAATTTCACATTTTGCAATATTTTAAAGCTTATTAAATTCCCTTTAAAAAATTACCTATTATTTTTTTTAATTCTGCCCACAGACTTTCAGCAATTATCCAAAATAAACTTGGAATCTCACAGGAGTCTTTTCTCTCATAATTAACATATGTTACAGTGATTGTGTATTGTCTACATGAAAAAGATTTGTGTAAATCTAATAATAATGTAAACAATACGTAAAACTTTCATGTAAACGTAATCTGAAATATATAGTACAACTTTGATAATGCGTACTAAAATGTTATGCACACGCGATAGTATCGCAGTAGTCTCTCATAATGAACGTCTCGTAAATTATCGGACACGCGTCGCGTCAGGCAGAGATGCCGAGGGAGCTGGTTGAAATCGGATAGGTGATGTCCTTGTCGTCTCGTCGACGATGAGGTGTGTTACTGAAGAAGGTTTGTTCAGGGGAAAGGATGTACGCAGTATATACGTCGACGATGCCGATGGCGAATTTCATAGAAACCGGAAGACTCGGAGCGTGGAGATAGACGAGATCAGTTATAACCGGCGAAGACCGAAAGACCTGGAGGGTAAGAACACTGTTGCCCTGGACCGTATATAGGCCCAGGTGGGGATAAAGTTGGGTTGTGCGGAAGAAAACGACACGCTATCAAACGGGAACACTCCGTCGTGTTAAGCGGAGAGTTGCGGGAGTATCAGCGGAAAATACAGCGCATCATCAACAGATAAGCTGCTTAGGTCGGGTCTTACGCGAACGTCGCTTGCGATCTTTCCGAGTTCCTCGTCTCTTTGTACTTCGTTCTCCTTTCCTCTTTCTCTCTCTCTCTCTCTCTC
>NW_017255975.1:319117-352743 GCF_001594055.1 Mycetomoellerius zeteki
CGCCGTTATCTACCGTCACGGTTCATCGGCGTGAAGCGGCAGCTAGCGTACTCGGCGAAATATTGCGTTAAATAAACGGACGCCGGCGTCGAGGCTAGATATGCTCTATGCACTCGATAACTGTGGCATAAAAGCGCGCCCGTGTAGTTTTAATGCGGCCGTCAGAAGCGTCATTGTCTCGCGCCGCGGATTTTTTGGCGACGGCGAGTTAATTAAATAGTCTCGCGCGTTTTACTTCTTTCAGATGCTCGTTAACTCGTCGATCTTTACTGCAATTTGCGCTTTGGTGGCAAATCTATGTAAATCATGTAGCGAAATGAAGTTTTCCGTTATCAAATGCGTTGTATTGAGAGACGTATTTGATGTTAACTGACGTATCCTATAATTCGCGGTACAAATGTACACACTCGATTCGTATGATAAAGCTCACTTCGGTATTCCCGAGACTTACAGAGACGTAGAAAAGTTCCGAGAATTGCTCGCTGCGTGTTTCTCTCTCTCTCTCTCTCCCCCCCCCTCTCCTTCTCCCCTCCCCCTCCATCTCATGTCGGAACAAAGTTTGTCAGGAAGCAGCGGAAACGAAAGCGAGGAGAAGGATTTATCGTTTGCGAATACTTATTGGCCGTAGCGCCGTGAGACGATACAAGCTATATCGAGTTTGCAGAGCAAACAGTGCAGATTCGCGAAGTTTCACAAAAGTTATACGCCAACGTGACGCACCGATAGCGACGACTAACAGCACTCCGCGAGATCGTATAGTGATTCACCAGTCATTTTTCCTACCCGTTCCTTTACGTTAATAAGAAACGAATCATATTATCACGTCAATATACCGATCTCAAAGTGCAAATCTACAGAATATTGTTTCCCATTGTCAGATATATCGGCAACTGAATTCGATAATTCTTTTATCAATTCAGAAATTTTATAATAAAATTTTTCCAACTTTGATAATAAATTTTGATCTCATTAGCAGATATGCAGTTATTACCATGTTAGCATTATTATGGATAAATTAAAGTGTCAGCATATTATTAATATTATACTATTATTAATATGTTAATAAACGACTATCATTAATATTAATTAAAGAGTAAACACGAAATTTCTATATGCTATCGGGTTTTGTGCATTAGTGCCATTGACAGATCTTGTTTATGAACTATACATACATATGTCTCGAGTTACTGAGGCGTGATATATAGAGCATAGTGGATGCGAAACATCATGATGAACACGTCATGATTTCCGCGTGGCGTCGCGCCGTGGTAACGTCTTCGAGGACACACAGTATGCAATCAGAATCTCTCTCTCTCTCTCTCTCTCTCTCTCATGTATATTCGCGCTTCGCGAAACATATACGGGCAGTTCACCAAGACGATCAAGACTAAACGCGCAACAAGATCGGACACACATATATGACAACGATGGGAAAGCAGGAAGATAGTCACAGCGGCGCGGCGCGGGTGGTGCAACAGTCAGGAAGGTAGCGAAGCGGAGAGACTTAGTGCAGAAGTTGTCTGCTGTAGTAACGGCCGGAGGGAGACAGGTGGCATCAAATTATTGCAAACAATTACGTTTAATGAGAAGGTTAACGCCACCAGCCGAGGGGCTGGCGCGAACGTGGATGCAAATGTGCCGACGTCGAGTAATTAGCAAACAGAGTAGTCCTCCGACCTACCGCCTCCTTTTCCACCTCCTCTCTCTCATCCTCCACATCGTCGCTGCCTTCCTTCCATGACAGCGAAGAGAATCGAGAGAAACGAAGCAATTCACACCACCCTTTTGTTCGGTACATTGCTTTTTATGTGTATGTTAACGCATGGAGCATGTGGAGTACACCATCACTGCCGGATATTCTGTCAACAATAGATAGATTATAGATTCCACAATTGAAAATGAATGTCTATCGACGATATTGAAGACATAACTTTGAAAATTATTAGTAGAATTGCCATGTTTCTCTATCACTTCGATTTGCAAAATACATTCTGTTTTTGTGACTAAAGAATTCTTGGAAAGTTGAAGAAAGTTTAAGGAACACTTTCTATATAGTTCAGATTGAAAATAACGAAATACTAACATTGCCAAAGAAATTTTGAGAAACTTTCAGAGCGGAAGAGTAAACTTCATGTCGCAAGGAAGATTATCTAGAAAGTATCCCCGACTTCGCTCACTTTATAAGGATTGCTGGACGTAACTGTGGAAATCGGAGCTACATTGAATGACGCTCTTAAATTTTAACCAAAGGGCGAGCACGAATTCTTACCCAGTCTAAAAGAGACTGAGATGAAAGTGTCCTCTGAATGCTTTGCGGAAAGCAGTAATCATGTCGCTACATAGACGGAGAACAGACGGTCAAACGCAGCATTGTATAGAATTCTACTCTTAGAAAATACTTTGCTAAACATCTGCATCTGTATTTTAAGCATTAAGCAAGAAAACAAGCGTCAGTAATGCTTAGAATTCATTAGTCAAACTAGCTACTGAAGACAATTAAAGCTCGCGGTTCTTCAGATAACTCTGTGTTTTTGACTGTTTCACTTGCAAATATAAAAAATGGAAGAACGGGCAAATACAAACGGTAAATAAAATATTTCACGCAGACTGCAGATATTTATTTTTCCGATCTCTCAAGTACCTCGCGCGTATAACCGATGCGAATAAAGCCACTCCCGAGTGAATTGGTCGAGTAACGCTGGTGCGATGAAAAATATGTAAATATATTTGGACTCTGCTCGCCTTCGATCGTTGTTGGTCCCGTCAGCTCACTGGACGAAGCGTTCATGATTATTCATGCGCAGTTTCAGTTCCTTCGCGGAAATGCGCGATCAAAATTCCCTCTTCCATCGTCATTCTCGTCGACACGATACGGCACCATTAACGAAAACGATACTAATTGAACGATCGTGCATTTTCATCTTGCAAATAGTGACGAGCTGCAGGATATGTTTTAATCAATTGTAATTTAATACCAGATAAGAAGCGCGAGAAAGACTCACTTTAGGTACACATACACTGAGAGAAAAAGTGGCTGCAATTATTAGGGATGCATCGAATATCCAAAAAGTATCCGATATCCAGTACTTTTTTTACTATCCGACAAGATAGTCGAATATCATTAGTATCCGGGAATATATCCGGTTGAAATTTTATATCATTGTTGATTTTTTATTATACAAATCTTCTAGAAATGAGTATACATATTCATAATACTATATCTTATACATTGTTGCAAAATTACAATTTTTTTTCTCTCACAGTTTATTTTAGAAGATATTTTCCCAAAATTTGGTCGGATATCCGGAAAATGTCGAATATTCGACTCAAAGATATTGCCTTCTCGGATATCCGACTGAATACCGGATATCCGATGTTACATTCTGTCCGGATATTCGAATCCGGTATCCGGTAATTTTACGATCCGATGCATTGCTAATTATTATAATTTAACTATAATTGAAAAGTTTGCCACAATGATAGGCTAATCCACAATGTAAATAATTAAAAGTGGAAATAATTAAAAATTAAATAATAAACTTTAATTTTTTAAATACGTGAAATATCTCTTTTCCCCAGTTGCAATAAGAAAAAATTTTGTTTTATCCCGAGAATTTTCCTTCGCTCGAGTCAGTTCTTCGTACTTTTTCAGACGTTAAAACATCAGACATCTCGCGCGCGGCCAGGAATTATGTCTGATATAACTGCAGGAAGTTCCATTATCTCACGTCGCTTGTGCTTCCGCTAACATTTGCCTCGCGCGCGCGCACGATTGTTCTGTCTTCGCCTTTTGTAGAGAGGTCCACCGGAATTCGAAATGGATTAAACGTCGTCGGCAGTGTGTCCCGACGCTCATGACGGCGCTGCGCTGCGCTGCGCTGCGCGGCGCGACGCGTCGCCGGGGATACACGCGTCGTAATAAAAGCTGAAAATTCATAATACGCCAGTAGCAGCCGCGTAATGCATCACTTCGTACATATTCGGGTCACTCTGCCAACGGCCTCTCCGTAAATCTGCACGCCTGCATCCCGGACGCAGCGAGCAGATGCAGCAGTTCCTTCCATGTGCGCATACTTTCTGCGCCTTTTAGTGCTCCTGACGTCGCCGTTACATGCTTGTATGTGCCGTCACCGCGCCAGCTAAATCGCATATGCGGCGACAGATTTAATGGAAAATTCTCTTTATCACGGCGAATTAAGAAACGCGATTACTACGCTCGAATACGCTTTGTGGTAAACGTAAATTCGTTGCACACTGTTATATAATATCCATTTCCGTGCTCCCGCGCTCTTCAAATGCGTGTTGCTCGTTCGTCCATTTTTTCTTCTCCCTAAGCGACCGCGTTAACGTTCACGCGTCGTTGATCGGATTAACGGGGGAAAAAGAGTCAATTTTTTTCTACCGAGTAACCAGATTGATAATTTGTTCACTGAGAGAAAAGTGTTTGGTATTTATAGCTATATTATTACAAGGTAAGATAATTATGGTTAGATGCTCCATTTTTATGGTTATTATTGCTATATAATGTTAGTAATAATAATCTTATATACAATATATAGTTCTCTCAAACATGAAGAATATACTATAATTATAAAATAATTTCAAATATTAATATAGTATAATAATATTAAGGTATAAATAATAAATAAAATAAAATTTTTATTTTGTAAATGCAATCGCAATTACAGTGAAAAAATAACTATTATTTTAAATTCACTTACTATTTATGTGGTAATAATAATTAAGCAATATATTTAAAAAAAACTGAAGATTTTTAAGCAGTGTGTACGATTATTATTAATAGCACAATTGACTATATTTGCATGATTAAAACAACTATAAATGTATAGTTATCTCAAAAAAGTACCATAAATTATAGTGCAATTATAATTATTGCAATTATTTTTTTTCTCAGTGTTATTTATCTGTACGTTTAATATTTTATATTTTATTTATTAATATACATTTTTTGCACACGAAAACCGCATTTGGTTTCAATTAAACATATGAATCTAAATCATCTTTAATAAAATGGTGCATGTATTATATATTTTATATGTTTTAGGTACTTTTAAATACTTTTTAAAGTATATTATTGATACATTTAGGTAATGGAGACGCTACATTAATATATCAAATAAAGTTGACATTAGCAGAAATATATATGATGGAGGTGTATATGCTCGAAGGTATATACAATTTACGTTTTAGGACCGTCGCGAATTTTTTTTAAATATTTGTCACAAAGAAAAATTTTCACGAAAGAATGAAATGACCGGGTCGGCACACGTAACGAAGCAAGACAAAATAGTCGTGGGTTTTTTAAATATAAATAGAACTTGGATCAAATCCTTTCATTGATAAAGGAAAAAAAACGCACGACCGACACAAAGTTATTATCAAGGCACAACCGCGAGTACGTAATGCGTGTGCTAGACAGCGGCAGAGCAAGCATGGCCGCTCCTGTGCATTGCAAATTGGATGGAGTTCTCTCTCTCTCTCTCTCTCTCTCTCTCTCCTCCCCCTCCTTTTCCCCCTATCGTATCCTTTCGTCGGACTATCCAATTTGTCCTTCGGGATAAAAGATACGGTGCAGACGAGCGGGATAAGTGAAAATTTCACGGAGACTAACCGCGCCGGATATAAATTTCGTACCGCTTCTGGAATAGTAATAAGTTTCCCTAACGATCTCGCGCAAGACCATTTCTCTATAGAAAGAATCACGTTAACCGATAGAAACCGATTCCGTCTTGCACTAACGCCATAAATAATTGTGATTCCATGTACTCTGCTCGCGAAGAATCTTCCAATCGGAACGATTATTCTTGTTTTATTGCAGAAGAAATTCTCTAATTAGACTTGTTGCTCACCGAAACTTACAGAAAATCTTTGACGAACAAGAGCATTTTCTTTTAATAATAATTTTCTTTTTTTATTAATAATCTCCTTTTAATAATAATAAAAACAACATCTTTATTAAATGCATATACAACCTAGAATAACGAGATATTATTGAGATTGAACGAAAAATTTGAACCGCAGATTTAAAAGAAGTAAATGATGAAGCTGAACAGATGACGAAGGATAACAAATTAATATTTATCAGCAGTGACAAAAAGGTGATTGACACGGAATTTTGTAAAGTAAAATAAAAAAACAAAGTAATGCAAAGAGGAGTCGAAATAAGTTTGAAAACGGATAGCAGACGTGATATTATTATAATGAAATTTAAAATTTAACTATGTATTACATACATTTTTCAGCAAAAGAAAAAAAATTATGAAAAAAAGTGTAGATTTTTAATATTATATTGAAAAGTAATACAAAAAATTTGGCAGCAATTTAGGCCCTAGATAAAAAATTGTTTCAATAAGTAGACAATTTTTAAAAAATAATTAAGATAAAATGAGAACAATTGTATTTAAATTATAAAATTGTATTATTAAATATATAAATATTAATCTTATTGACCGTTTTATATGTGTAAATATAACATTTATTTATATTTTTGTTACGGAAAGTATGAATTTCCGATTTTAGTCACTTTTTGTAGAGTATCTATACACTTAATACATTCTTAAATGGAGGAAATAAGAGGGAGTTTCAGACTATAAAACGTTGAAGACGAAACAATATAGATGAAAGATGAAACGTTGATGCCGAGGGGGTAATCACTAGCTGAAATATTGTCCCACCGATTACATTATTTCATATGACTTCATCTGATTATAAATAATTTTTTTCACTACATATGAAGTAATTTGGTAAAATACATGATTTTATTTAATGTTATACATATTTAATGTTGATTTCTCGTGGTTGCATATGTAATTATCGGATTATATATAGAGATTTCATATGAATTTTATAATGATTTCGAGGACTCTGTCCCACGATTACATTAAGTGGTTACCCCCTCGGTTGATGCACATGTAACGAACCTTATCGTAAAAGCGTGTAATATGGTCGAATTTTCGACATATCTTCGTATTTTATTCGAATAGTAGAAAATATAACATATAGAATAGAATTAAATTGTTATAACTGAGAGCAAGTTTTGCAGTTTTTACTTTTGTTTATTTTACGCACCCGTTCGCTTTATTTTCTCTTTAATCACAATGAATAACGCACATCGCCGAATATTATGACTCCAAAGAGACCCGTATGTCGGTTTATTTCGTAGCAAAAGGATGTTTATCGGGGGAGACGATAAGGGCTCGGCAGGAGATTCGTGATACAATCTGCGCATATAGAGTAAACGCAAGAACTGGAGCGTGTATTTTAATCTCCGAGTATTTTCATTTCTCTATCACCGTAAGTAGTTCTATGCTGCGCGCTTGTCTTACGACGGGCAAACTGGACTTTTCAGCGACACGCCGCTCTAGGGTTCGGGCAATAAAGAAAATTGTGACGTTAATCTCGTTTATAAAACGATGAAAGTGGAAGTCCTTGTTCGAGTCTGTTCCGGACGTAACCATTTCCTCCCGGTTCCTCGCTTGTGTTCCTTCCTTATCCCTCCCTTCCTCACTTATCAACGGCCGTATTATCGCGTCATGGCAGTTGGTATTGAATTAAATTAAGATCTAATTAAACCAAATTGTGCCTTAACGATGATAGATGCTATATACAGGAAGCGAAGGATCGAGAGAGAGACTCGTTGAAAAGCAGTCTCTCTCTCTCTCTCTCTCTCGTTGAAAAGAGCTAATCCGGAGTCTCGGGGTCTCGGCTCGACCACTCTCGATATTTGGCGCATATTTCCGTCGTCTAATGGTGCATTTGCATTTATATTGTCTCAATTTTATTGCCCTTGCCTAGCAACGCGCATTGTACTTTTCGCTTTCGACAATTACATGGAGACGCGTTGATTATGTCATAAGTATCGGTTGCCTGCAACTTGTTCGAAAAAAATAAAACGCAACCGTAAACAGCTCTGAATGGTTAGTTCCACGGCGTAGTCGTGTGCGCCAATGCAATGTTAATCCGGGAAAACAAAACATCGGAATACGACATGCGCAAGTACTCTGCGTACGCACACACAAAACCCGCACGCGTGACGAGTATTCGACCATGCGGACATTGCTATTCAGAGAGCAAATAAATGAAACGAGGTCGTCATGTAATATCGTCTCGCTGCAATGTACACGCCGCGCAGTTTTCCATACTGTCTCCTCGTTACTCTGGCTAAAGACTCAACCACGTGTAACTTTTTAGCGTGCGCACAAAGCTGTCTGCAACCCAAATGTACGAGGATATATTTTTCCGCGTCTTCACGTGAGCCGACGCGATGGAAAATTACTCATTATCGTTATTAATTCATGTTCTTTTTTTCCTCCTGCCACGTCGTCCAAACATTCGTGATCTTCATATCCACGATAACGAGCGATTATTTTAACGACATCTCATATGATGCACTAAAAACTATATCTTGCGTCTTTTCATAGCATCTAAGATGAATTTCTTGTTCGTCCTCCCTATTTACGTTATTATGACACTAATTAGCACGTACTCTTTAGAATGTGTAATATTTTAATATGAGTGTGGATTTAAATCCATGGCACATAACAAAAATATAAAGCAGTAAGACATAAACAGTAAGCGAATTGGCTAATCGCAATAGAGAACGTAAGGCAGTTATGTTCTCTACTGTGATTAGTTGATTCGCTTACTGCTTACGTTTTACTGTCTTATGTTTTGTATATGCGCGCCGTGGGCTTTACAGAGTCCGCACATACTTTCCGTAACAGTAATCGAAGGCGTTTAAGAATTAAGGGTTGCCGAACATATTTTCTGTAACATTAACTACAAGATGTACCGTAAGAATTAACTAATCACAGTCAAGAATTTTCAAAATCTTTCAGTTTTGATTTGTTAATTCTTACTGTATCGCTTACAATTATTATTACAAAAAGTGTATGTGGGCCCCATCAGGGCTGTTGTACTTTCCTAATCGTAAAGCCTACAATTTCATAAGCGTAGTTGTACGTGGTGTTAAAGTTGTAAGAATTGACCAATCACAGTCGAATATTCTTCTCGTATTCGACTATGATTAGTCAATCCTTACAACTACGCTTACGCAATTGTAGTATAGGCTTAAGACGTACTGTAATGCCTGTTCTACAAAAACCGTAAGCGTAGTTGTAAGTAGTTGTAGTTGTAAGAATTGACCAATCACAATCTAATATTCTCCTCATATTCGACCTTATCAGTCAATTCTTACAACTACACCACTTACAACTATACTTACAGCTATTGTAGAATAGGTATAAGAATTAGTAAATCAGAGCTGAAAATTTTTGACAATTCATGACCGTGATTAGCTAATTCTTACGATACATCTTGTAGTTAATGTTACGGAAAATGTGTTCGGTAACCCTTAATTCTTAAACGCCTTCGGTACACCCAGCTTTTTTCAATCTTTTTCAATGTTTTGCCATTGCTTATAATTGTTTTATTAATGAAGTTACACATATTTCTTTGTTATATATATTCATGTTTCTTAATGTGTAGCATTATGATTGAAGAAAAAAATTTTTACAATATGTTTATTTTTATGAAAGTTATAAGTAATCGAATTGGATTGGCTATGCCGTACACGAATGTGTTTTTCTTGTAATGAAGCATTTAAGGATTATTATTATGCGATGTTTATATAATTCTCACTATGTTAGTATTGATATATGTAAACACATAATTTTCACTATGTTCGTGTTATAAACATCAACATAATCGATTTAAATCACGGTGTAAATTCAACACCGTGATTTAAATCGATTATGTTGATGTTTATATTAACACGAATATAGTGAAAATTATATTTAACATTTATGGTGTTAAATTTGCACCCATATTTTTTAGATTGTTAAAATGAGCCAATGCCAATGACTGAATTATTACCAAAAAATATATCAACATTCGACATAAAGTTTCTTTTTTTTTTCAATTTTGTTCAAGCTTGGATATGTATTTTGCGTAACTGTGACTTTATTGGAACGAAAGAATTCGTGCGCATTGAATTATTAGCTTCATCGTCCATTCAAAAAATGTGTTCACGATATTGTGGAATAACTTCAAAATAAATTGCTTGGTTTTGTTTGTTGTAATCTAACTTTTGGTCATTTTCTATGTTTCGAGTGTTGAAAGTATAGTAGTTACAACCAAAATATTCTCTTTAATATTTAAGAACGATGTAACATGAAGCTGAATCTTTACATAGTTATATTTCCATTTAAGTTAGGCTTTCACTTTAGTCATATATCCATGAATTATTCTTGATAATTCCTTTGCGACAAATTGTATAAATTAGTAAAACATAAAACAATAATTTGTGTGGAGTTTGCGTCCGCTTGCGACTCTTTTATAAAAATACGATCGAATTCAAATATCAGAGTGATAAAGATTTGGAGAAAAAATGTTATCGATGCGCATGCGCACACGCACGCACATGCACACGCGCGCGCGCGCGCGCGCAATAACGATTCACGACTCTTCGTAATATCGTACTATTAGGGAGAACTGGTAGGTAGATATGGAACGAAAATATAGAAAGAGATGGAAAAAGGTTGGAGAAATGGGGAAATATAAAGAAAATTGTAGGAATGAAGAGAGAAAGCCAGAGAGAGAGAGAGAGAGAGAGAGAGAGAGAGAGAGAGAGAGAGAGAGAGAGAGAGAGAGAGAGTGTGTGTGTGTGTGTGTGTGTGTGTGTGTGTGTGTGTGTGAGAGAGAGAGAGAGAGAGAGAAAGAAAGAGTGAGGAGGAAAGGAGAGAAGAGAGAGAAATATCTCTCATTACCTGAAATTCCAGGAATGAATGGAAGCATTAATTTTCCGAGAGGAAGGGAAAACTACTGGATGGAATGCAGTAAATATATGCCGTAGTGCTAGTGGCCGATAACAAACGAACGCGACATTCCGAACAGACGATATCACCAATGGGACGATCGTTCCAGAACTGGTCTCATTCATCGGCGATTTATTGTTTTATCTTTAGATTTGATATATGTTATGTGTAAACACAAGATGGTACATTATACGTTCAAATCAGGTCTAAACGTAATAGATATAACGTGTATCAGTTTCAATAATTTTAGTTGTGATGTCCGGCTGATAGACATTGTCATATACTACATATATTCATTTTCTTAACGTTATTCTCTAATTTAGATAGTATACCAGGATGTCAAATTCAGGTGTGATATACTATTTAAATACGTTAATAATTCTTAATACGTTATTTAAAGGAAATATTTTTCGCAATTTCATTATAATATTTCGTTATAAACGTATTAAAAAACGTTTATTTAATTAGAATATTAGACTATTTTTATATGTATTATAAATATAGATGAAATGTAGATAAAAATTCTGATGTTTCATGAATTATTTTTTGGTTCCGTGTTGGCACCCGACTTTAACAAAAAAAAATTTTGTTAGGTGTTTGTTATATGATTTTTCATGCAGATGATTGTAGTAATCATTAATTCGTTTGTAGTTGTAAAATAAAGAAGATATCAAATTTTTAAAAACCGATAGAAATTTTTGTTTAGATACAACTAAAATGACACCACATTTATATATGAAATCGTTTGTAGTTGTTTGTAGTGACTTTCCGGTCGTTTGTAGTTGCACCGTTTAAAAGTTACAGCAAATTTATAAGAAACAAATTACGTAACTTTGCCAATTTTTAAGATATCTCAAATGCGCTCAAGGGATATTCTTTAAAATCGTTTGTAGTTGTTTGTAGTGATTTTCCGGTCGTTTGTAATTGCACCGTTTAAAAGTTACAGCAAATTTATAAGAAACAAATTACGTGATTTGTTTACTGTAAATTTGCTGTAACTTTTAAACGATGCAACTACAAACGACCGGAAAATCATTACAAACAACTACAAACGATTTCATATATAAATGTGGTGCCGTTTCAGTTGTAACATCTATATATAAACAAAAATTTCTACCAGTTTTTAAAAATTTGATATCTTCCTTATTTTACAACTTCAAACGAATTAATGATTACTACAATTATCTGCATGAAAAATCATATAACAAATTCTCAACAAAATTTTTTTTTCGTTAAAGTTGGATGCCAACTTCACGGAACTCTATTTTTTCACGTATATGCCATATACCTATATCTATACCAATTTTATACCATATTTATATTTAATAAATGCATAATATATACCAACATATGTTTATTGGGCGTTCGCTGTAGTCGCACACGAAATTCGTAAGCAAACAATGAATCATTGGAGATCTTATATCAAAGTACGTAACAAAAAATAGGATATAGGATTCAAACTCTGAAGTGAAATCTTAATCGTATTTAGCGAGTTTAGTGTGCCCGGACATTTTCTTCTAGTACGTTGTAAAAAATTGTTTTTAACAAATTTTAAGTCACATAATCTTATTCCTTGAGTTTTGAGATCCTTGTCGGTCTAATTTCGAATTATAATTGCTTATTCTTTAGATTTTGATCTTTAAAATAAGAAAAAAAAATCGTTCAATTATGTTAACTTTCATCAAAGATACATTAATTTAAAATACACTGAATCCGCGAATATAAGGTTAAGAAAATTTCGAAGTGATGCCGATTAGGGAAATCAAGCTCGCGAAAATCTGTTGTAATAGAAAAACCGAGGAAAATTAAATGCGAGTGAAATCAATTGTATAATAATTTTAAATAAAGTCTTTGAACTATTTATAAGATCTTAAAATTATTATATTTTGTAGCATCGGCTTCGTCGTTGCACATCGATAATATTAATTAGCGCTTACGACGAAGCAATGTTTTATGCACAAGAATACCTAGATGAGTAATACATACCTAAAGTATGTAACACCGGCATATGCTGCACGGAGGAACGGTCCAACTACAAACAAGGTGGGCTATTCCCCGGAGTAAAACCGCTCAACCGATCTAATATTTATGCTCGGATAATATATGCATTTGTGTAAAGATATGTTTGAAGTACGGTTACGTTATTGAGGCAGTGGTAAAACGGAATTATTTCCCATGTGCAAACTAGGAAATATATATTTGAAACAATGCAACCTTGTAAATTCACGATTTGCACGGAGAAGAACGATTATAATGATTTCATACGAAAGCGACGTAAATTTAATTCCTAATCGTTACATCTATACTGTTAAAGCATAAACGTACTGATTTTACTAAGGCTTTGAAAAGCGTGAGTTTCTGAATTATTTTTAAAATAAATGCCTTCAAATCTGGTACAGATTCATTGTAACTTCCAGCGACGTTACTTTTAATGATGCTCGAATACGTAGACGACGAATATTGTAAGTAATCTCTTTGAGAGCGGTAGCGGAATGATCGAATTAAACGCTTCTCGCAAACTTCCGACGACCGGCACGGATTGTCGCACGATCGTTCGCGTACTGGAAACTTTACAATCGCGTTAGCTTTTGTCGTGCGCGAAAGAAAGGACCAAGAGCGCACAAAGCTACGAGCTTTCGCGACTTTGAGAGCCCGCAATCATCGTCGGCGAATGGATCGATGTAATAGCTGTGGTAGATCTATACGTAAGTCGAAGTTGGTAGAAGGACGAGGATAAAGGATATCACTTGAAGAGCCACCTATCGCAGGATTCTAAAGAACGAACGAGTCGTGCATTTAGCGACAAAGCCCGATTGGAATTTATGTCGTTGCTCGGGCTCGAAATTGCGGTTACGTGTAGAGAAGCTTGGGGTCAATTGTAACAAGGGACAATTGTAACACCCGCGATAATTCGACCCCTTGGTCGTCCGGCACGCCAAGAGAGGTAGCATTAAATCCTTGGTGACAGTTCGAGGTAAGATCAAATGGTGTAATTGAGATAGTCGAGTAAATGGGACGACGCAATGATTTCTCAACACGCGGCCGTATGCAGCGTTATCGAAGGTATCTTAATCGCCTGAAACACGAAAGCGTATGTTGACACAATGCGAAAAAAAAGGGAGAGGTTCCTTTATAGCGACTTATGTTGGTTATCCGCGCAAATTGACTGATCGAGGTTAACGCGACGTCACGAAAGAGCAGCTCGATCCCACTTAACCGCATGGTAAATGGCATCTGTCAAGACGCTGATAATCAGCGACATTTTATCTACCTGTAAACAACTGTAAGAAGGCCGATGGTGATAGCGGTTTGTTCAGTAAATCAACATTTTCAATCTCCATGTTATCCAGGTGCGCCAGAGTAAACACGAAACGAAGGGAAGATGCAGATAACAACCGTGAAAGGGGTAAAGAACCAAGCAGGAAGGGTCGAACTGAAACGAGACAGAGAGAGAATGTGGAAAAGAGAGATAGAAAGGAAGACATAAAAAGTGGAAAAAGATAAAGGGGGAACGAGAGAGCACATATCCGGAAGAATGACCGGAGAACCTGTGGTCGAGGTGAAAAACGAACGCGAAGTCATTCGTCAAAGTCCGGTACGACTATCAGCGACGGAAAACGCGCAGGGAAAACGTGTGTAGAAGGATAAAAGGAACGGCAGGAGTAGGAGAGATACGAGCTACGAAGATAGAAATCGACGTGGGCGCGATAGGCACGTGTACGGGACATTCTTTCGCGAGGAACAGAGCATGCAAGCGTATTTTTACCCCGAAAGCTGCACAATATCCAGACGATTTCATTCAATGCGTGACCACGTCTGCAAAGGTTAGCAAATGACGCGATCTTTTCACCGGTACTGTATGGGTCTGCGCGAAGATACCTCCTGGAAACATTCGCGTCTATTTGCTTAACATAAAGAATGTCGTACAAGAGAAAGAAAGGTCTGTGAAGTTGGTACCTCTAAATGCAAATTTTTTACAAAATTGATATGGCATTTTATTGTCCACAATTTGTCCACATTTGTCCATAAATAACAATTCTTAGTCCTTCCTCTGCAAAAAAATTTATAAATAAATAAAAATTTTAATATAAGCATCTTTAAGTGTTTTTTTTTTAATTATATGCGGTATTCGATTGTCCGCATTTTTCCATAAATAATAATTTTTTGTCAATCCTACTAGAGAATAAATCAGGATATAGCGGAGCTGATCTATTCTATTAGTTTCAATCTCAAAGTAATATAGAATTTACGACAGAAAACAATATTTCTTTGCAGTGACATGCTTACTAGTTACAATTATCTTATACAATCATGATTGTTTCTTGAAAGTATAAGCATGACTTTCATTTTCAAATATTCAGTATATGCTGTTCAGAAACATAAACACTATCGCGAGAAATGGACATTAAAGCTCCCGCTCTATCCTGTTCATAATAATGTATAATAGTCATAAGTGCATTTTCCTTTAAATTAATATGAAATTTGAATGTCCACAGGTTGTCCACATTTTATCCCCAATTGTCTATAAACGATTATTTATTGTCCTAAAGGATGATATGAACAAAAGAAATTGCGCAAATTTTGTCATAAGTATTTCCATTTTAAATTGTGAATGTGGAGATACTTGTGACAAAATTTGTGCAATTTCTTTGTATATCATTCTTTTTCCAAGATGAATAACAAATAATTATTTATAATATATTGTATATTATGTATAAAAGTAGATAAATAGAGGACATTCGAATTCTATAATTTAAAGATACGTAATTTAAAGATAAGTACACTTACGAGTACTTCTGTCGAAATTTATTCTACTTCTTCGATTGTTTATAATTTATATTTTAGAGTGGGTAGAAAAACAGTTATTAATGGACAAATACGGATAAAATGTGGACAAATTATAAATTCTTTTTACAGAATGGACAAAAAATTATTATTTATGGACAAACGTGAACAAATTGTGGGCAACTAAATGCTATATCAAGTTTGTGAAAATTCGCATTTAGGGGTGTCAACTTTATAGATTTAAAGAAAGAAAAAGAGGAAGGAGCACATATCCATGCTAGTAACTCTACACAGTTACATAATTAACCTACATAATTAACATTTATAGTACGTTAAATTAACGTTTTTATTTTCATGTATCTTAAAATTTTTACGTTTTAAAATAGATTATTTTTAGGATATTTGTTCACTTACTCATAAATTATGTTATTTTACAATATTAAAGAATGTTGAATATCTAGTAACACAAAATATTCAAATAACAATCACATTATATTAATACACGGATCTGTTAAAAATTAAACATATGTGCAAAAATTTTAACAAGGACCAGTTTTGGTACAAATACAAAATGTCTTTTACTGTGCATAGTTATAAATAAGTCGAATGCTTATTTTTCATCGTGCTGCTTCCGTCTGCTAATAGGTACGGCCGACGTGATGCTATAAATGCTTCGAAGCATTCTTTGATTGGTCAATTAGTAATATTCTTTCTTCTGACTAGTCAGTCAAATGCTTCTAAGAATTTTTAGTAAGACTTGACCGCACTCAAAGTTGCAGTCTCATAAATCTTTCCATCCATACGGCAAATTATGTCTGAATTTCTTTTTCGGATAATTTATATATTGACATTACAACATTTATTATAGCTACACTAAAAAAAAAGATTGGCTGCTGCAGCAAATTAGATGGTAGGTAAAATATGGCATAGCATTTTAATTGGCTGCAGCAGCCAATTTTTGGTTGCATCAGCCAATTTTTGCCATTGCATTAGCCTACCCGCAATGTCAGTATAGGATTTCGATAGGCTAATAACCAAAAATTGGCTGCCGCAACCAATTAAAAATGCTATGCCATATTTTACTATCTATTGTAATTTACTGCAGCAGCCAATCTTTTTTTTCAGTGTAGCTTCGGATATTTAGATAATATGTTAAAACACAGAATCCCAATACACATAGTCCATTGAATTTGCTATATCAACGCTGACGAGGGATAACTTATGATCATTTATTATCTGTCCAGAAGGCGGCAGTTAAGCGTGTTACTTCTTTGACAGTTCTAACTGACGTAAACTCGCGAAACTTTCAACTATCATCAAACAATAAATTAATCCGCGGGTCAACGTGAGAATGCATTTCAGCGAAATTTCGCGACGAAAAGTAAATTTGAACAAAATTTGATGACCAATCGCTACGGTACTAGCGGAGTATAATTGCATCGGATATTCTCTCAATATTCTCCGTTCGTTTTTTTTTCTATTTATAAAAGCGCGGAAATGCCTTTTACGCGAAGCAAATGACGTTACCTCCGCACAATTTTTAAGACGCAATCAATTCAGTCCATTTTACACGGCCAGTCGTTGCCTGCCTCGCTGCCGTTGCTAATAATAGCCTTGATTGAAAGTCATAAATTTGCAAAATCTTCTTTTATCCCATCTTCACCATAGTCAAGGGGTCGTAATAACCGGGGGAAATTACAGACACGGGAAATAGCATCCAGTAACTGGCGTTTTCCTGAAGTGCAATTTCCCGGCCGCCTTTGAGGTAAACAAGCCGATTATTTAACAGGGAAATAAATTTCGCTACATCCGAAAAGAAGTCGTCTTTCGCAGCGCGCGGCGAATTTGCAGCGCAGAATGGGCGACGTCGCTGCCGTCGCTGCTGTCTACACTGTTGCCGCCACATGTGCATTTATTCCATCGGCGTTATTAATTGCCGGCTGGGCAAACATTTTCGTTTGGGCTACTGTCGAGCGTACATATATCCCGTGCGCGTTTTCCTGCCCGCCAATGAAGAACGCGCGATACGATTCGATAGTCTCTCTTTCAACGCGAGCGAGGCAATATATCCTGAAGTGCTCGCTATATTGCAACGAGCTGCGGGCGGATGTAAAAAGTGAGGGAGAGAGAGAGAGAGAGAGAGAGAGAGAGAGAGAGAAAAGAGAACATCCCTTTGATGCTGAGGCGTGGGCTGGTAGTTCTCGTCGTCTCCTTCGCCCTCGGATATCCGCGTCTCTACAACGACAGGATTATCCCCTCCTACATATACGCCTTTCTACTAGTTACCGAACCATCTAACCGAGAATTTCCCTACCATCCCTTTCGAAATAGATTATCCACCGTTAGTTACAAAGTTACCATCATCGGTCCGTCGACTTTGCTTGCTTCTTTCACCCCAAGATTTGTTGTCAACAGTACGACTTTTTTAACGCACACAAAGAGCTGATATTTGACTAAATATTAGAGATAACATCTATAATGTCAACAATGAATAACTTTTTATCTAGTCCATTTCCTCCCTCTGTGCGATATAGGAATTTTAGGATATTTTTTGGATCCTGCGGTATAGAGATAGTGCATTTTCATTTTCAAAAAAGTCGGTGAGATGACCAATATTCCGGATATTTACTCGAGGGATTACTCACCGCATAAAAGCGAAATCGTACGAAAAAGGTAGCACGTAAATCCAGGAACGAGTGTATTCGGCAAATTATGACGTTTCGGCCTAGTTGAGCGTACCCGGCGTGTCTTCGTGATAAAATAGTGCTTTTAATTTGGCCCGAATATTTATCCGGCGTAGTAAAAGCGTCCCGCTGTTTTATCGGAGTACAAGCGGAATAATATTCCAGGCGTGCGTCCTTCGTAAACACAGCGTACAATTTCCATTTCGTGTAACATTCTCGCCCTAACCCCGTATTATACGGTTCACAATCTGGCCGGCGTAAAAGCTGGCAATGCGCACACGACAAGCGCAGAGATTTCGGTTCCGCAGGCCGCGTTTTCCTTGTATGTACTCTAATGTAATTCACCTTAACAAAATGTATCTGCTGCGAACATTCGAAACACCCTGTCTCTACTATTTCTATGCAACCAGATAAAATGCAAGATGTATAAAATGCATGATTCTTGTAGATAACATCATATAATGCTATTCTTTTACGAGATAATAAAGATGGAAGTATAATTTATACAATAAAAAATATTTTGTATTTGCGTTAAAACCGATTCTTGTTAAAATCTTTGTGTTGAATATTTAACATATACTTAACTGTTAATTTAACATAACATAATGTATTATATGGGTTTAACTCCTTCCCCTCGAAATTTTGTACTCATTTTACACTTTTGATTTTAAATATAACTTTACTTTTATAATTCTGAGTAAATTTTTGTTGCCACAAAATATATTCTTCTCCCCGTTACGACCATGTAAGTAATTTTGAAACTTACATTAGTTACAATTTTGATAGAGTGTCGATATAGTACATATAAAGAAAACTTTTGTAAAGTTTATAAGCCGACCGACAGAATATATGCTGAGATATTAATGAATAATCTCTTCACAACACACAACTGTGTACATTTCATTTTTAATAATTTCGTTTCACCTATACTTTCTTCAGGAAAAAAAATAAATGTTATATGATTTACAAAATCTAATATCTTTTCCAATCAAATTTGAAACTAGAAAGAGAAAGAGACATTTTGAGCTTTAAAATATTTAAAAGAACAATTCATGCAAAAGTTGCTGTTGATGTGATAACAGAATTGAAATGATAATCTTCTCCCTCCGAAAAAAATCCTGAATATGCCCTGAATTCTGAATATGGTAATTTTATACTATTTGAATATTTTGTATTAAATTGATATTTAACAGTTCTGAATATAATATGATTTATGAGCAAATGATCGAATATAAAATTAATGCAGTTTTAAAACACAAGTTCTAAGATAAATGAATGAAAGATTAATATATGTTAATTTAACACATAATAAATATTAACTTTATTGATGAAATATGCTCTCATAATTTAATTCCAAATTATGTCAAAATTTTTTGAATTAATTTTTACATAAAGTTTATATTACTTTCTAACATATCATTCATCTTGTGTTAAATTAATATGAAAATTTGAGTGGACTATTTTGGACATGTGAAATGCGTTAAAATTCTAACTAAAGACAAAATTTCTGACTGTATAGAAATAATAAATTCTTCATTCATACATCATGTAGAAAAATTTTATTATCGTTGAATGAAAAATATTACGAGATAAAATTAAAACTGTTCCGATTGTTGAATGATGGTTTTTAAATTCCTTTTCCGAGACGATTTGAAATAGCGTATAAAAGAGCTATAATTTTTATCGATGTTCAAAACAATGAACTGCAGCAAACAAGGGAAACCTTGCAATTAAGCGTCACCTCCGTTTCCTTCCTCGTTGTTCGAATCGAGGTTTCATTTCTGCAGCTCCGTTCCTTGCCGGTAACTGCGATTCTTCGATTTCCAATACAGTGAAATAGAGCGTGCTTGTATAAAACGACTACGTAAGTTCAACTCAGTTAGCATAATATGTATTTCCATACATTTCTACTTTACGGCGTCTTATCCCGCACTGAATATAATTTTTTATGCATCAATAGCATCAAATTTTATTTTGTCTTATTGCTGCATAAAGCGCAACATTATAATTCTATGAACGGATACTCCGCTTCAAGTCACAAGCAGTAAGTTTCGAATTATTTTATCAACAAAAGAATTATTATTATAAAATTATCATTATAAAAATCGTGCAAACGTTATATAATGAAAATGATATGCCAAAGCTGTTACAGAAAAATCGATCAGCAATATTTTATAGGTCCACGAGGGTTTTAGAACAATTATAATGTTTAAATATCTGCATATACGATGAACGCATATACGATAAACAAATGAAACATTAACATCGCGAAATAATGTTCTGCGGTCCGAAAATAATATGTATCGCGGTACTGGGGTCAGGGCCATCAGCCTCCTATATCGGAAACAACAATTTATCCCGCAAGTCGCATAGCAAATCGGCCAATAACATTGTTCGAACGGCCGAGCATGCTTCCCGGATGAGAATAAATTTATCATCGAGGTCTGCGATATTTGCGCGCGATAAACGGAATAACCTGCAGCAGCAGCAGCAGCGCGAAGCCATTTGCGATTCATGCACGCGCGACGACTCATCTCTTTTTCTCTTTCTCTCTCTCTGTGTCTCTCTTTTTCTCTCGCTAAAGTGGTTTACTCGCGGGAATAAGCGAGGCAGCGCGAATCCCGGTAAGAAAGCTCCGTGCAGTTCCGCGTACGTGACATTCCAGTTGCGTTGTACTGGCACATTGCCACTGTGCTTTATGCGATTCCGTCATGCTCGCAACTGCGAGCAAACGTCGCGCGGCGACGACCTCACGCCCTTATTTCCAGAACATTACTGCCGTGACAAAGATTGTTCTAACTCCCGTACTACCCTCTAATCTTCACAACTCAAGACGGTAGGGGATTCCACAGCAACCGGGATATTAAATCGTTTCTACCGACAGTTGTATTATCGTCGACACCTTTCAACGAATATTTGTATCTCTTAGAAAGTTTTATTGCAATTTGAATAAATGCGTGTGAAGAGTAGCATGTGAAAAGAGACTTTGGTCTCCTTTTACTACGAAAAATTCTTTATATCGATATATAGGAAGAAGGGAAATATATATATTTTGCTAAAGCATACTAAAAATTTAATTAGATACAGAATTGAAAATAATTTTATTGGGCCATTAAATAATTATGTAGAACTTTCAAAGTAGTTGTTAAGTTTTAAAACTTCTTGCTATATATATATATATATAAAATCACTAACGTTTAAGCGTTCTAAATAATTATTTTAATGGCCCAACATAATTATTTTCAAATCTGTGTCTAGCTAAGTTTTTAGATACTTCAGCAAAACCGTTTTAACTGATTTTTAAAAATCCTTGACGAAATGTTTATTATTTTTCATTATTATTGAACATCATCGAGCACAATAATCGTGCACGAAAAACGTACTACGAAAGTCACTCGTAATAGGCATTACGTTTCCCCAAGTAGGTTACCGTAACCGTGATATCGGCGCTACCATAAATTCACGCGATACATTGGTAGCGTTCAGCGTGTACATAGGTTTACCAGAGGGGGGTGGATGGTCTGATATCGTGCCGTAATAAACGGTATAATTTATCACAACGCACGTAGGGTGGGCGGCAGCAGCACGAATGCGGCGGTGTGTACGCTGCGTGTCACGTAGGCAAGCAGTCAGCCAGCCAGGTACGCAGGTTACGTATGCAGTGTAACGACTTTTCTCATCCGAGAGAATACTGGACCGCTGCGTCGGGTTTCAGTTATCCACGCTGCATTATGACGCTTATCCTGCTTAATGCATCGGCTAACTACTGGCTTGGATATCACTCCATAAACTAGATCGTCATATAAAGGACGCGTTTAAACGTGCAATGAATTCGACTGTATGCGGACATCATTCATGGCGTGCAATTGATGCAACTAAAGGAAAGACAAGTGGTAAATCACAAAGGAGTGTTGTACAGTAATTCCTTACACTTGATGCAGTAAATCTCATGAATAGTTTTAGGCGATTCTTACACGAAAAAAAATTATATTGTATTAGTATTTAATTGGAGATAATCTTAATGGAAATAATCTCAATAACAGTATTAATAAAACAAATATGCGATACTTTTATTTTAATAAAATAATGTTATTATTATAAATGTTAGTTATTTCATTAATCTAGTTGTTCTAGTGACAGGAATATAAATTTTTTGTGATAATAAGAGAACATATGGAGCCTTGGAACTTACTAAAGTTTTTTCGTTATTGTTTTCTATAATAATTTTTAAACTTTAATTATATATTCTTAATCTAATAGTGTAAGACTGTTCGAAAAACACAAATAAAGTATTTTTGATAGAATTTATTGCTTCTAAATCTTGTAAAATATAAACACGCGTTGAAAAATTTTTTCAAAAAACATTTTTGTAGTTATTCTCAGGATCATTGAGATTCATATGTTCCAATTAAAAGTTAATACTGTCATTGAAAATTAACAAGATTATTTTTAATTGGATTATTGTTGTCTGATGCTGTTAATACATATCACGTTTTTCTGTATTTAGAAAAGTTTCAAGCTTGAATAAAATCAAAGGCGTTATTTAATCGAAAATATCAATTTTTTACTTTGATAAGTAATCATACCTAATAAAATTTATGAAAGATTTACAAATTGAGGAAATATATTGATACGCTTATAATGAAGTAAAACAACGCGTAAAATATATTAAAAATTTTGAATATGCTCGGCTAATACATTCTTCATTATTTCATTATTTTTTTAATAGGTAAGCGCGTATACCGTATGATTTATCGCGGACGTTTCTGCATGAGTGTTACACGCTTGCTAATTAAGATAGCGTGCGTATAATTTATCGCAACCTACCTCAGATGATTGCGTGTTATCGCATGCGCGCTCAGAGCAACGTCTAGGCCTCATCGAGAGACAAAGCTTCTGGATTTTCGGTATTATCCGATGCTCTTTCACCTTCTGCATCTAACGTTTACTAACTATCTTCTCACTACAGACTTCAGGGTGCAAACTAGATTAACGATACATAGCGGCGTATTACAGCATCTGAGACGAATTTGACTACGTATTTTCGTATCCAAGTTTAAGCCGGAGTATGTGGAATGTTCCAGCAACGAACGCGACAAATTTCATCTACGAACGCTCAACCATTTTAGGATGGATGTTCCCGGAATTACACTAACTTTGAGATGTAAATTGCTAGCGAAAATCTTATTCTATGTTTGCCATACAATTTAAGAAGAAGCTACAGTTTTACAATCTATTTAATTTTAATTAAATTCTCGGTTATGTTGTTCAAGAAATAAATAATGATAGTTCGTTAAAATGTTATTTAAAAGAGGCATATCTATGTAATGTTAACAGATGCCGTAAAGTAGTGCGTCAACCGCTCTGAGGTTGCGGAAATGGGCAGCCGTTGCACATAACAAATGGTACAATTTACCGCGACGTAAGTGACCCAAAGCCGCGCGGTACTTACGCTGCGCGATGCTCCAGCGACTTTCACGTCCGAATGTATGTCTCGCCGTCGCGGATTTCCGTCATTCGTTCTTGCATTGTACGATGGTTACTCTGGCATAATACCGCGGGAATAAGTAACCGACCTGGATATCGCCCCATAAAGCAGATCAGCGCGTAAAAGGCTTGGCGCGAATGCGAGCGCGCGATGAATTCCGCGCTCGTGCACATCACCGCGGCGGAATTTTAATTGCAAACTTGGCTCGCGAGCATATGTTTCTCGCTTTTTCTCTCCCGTAAACATTTCGCTAATGTTATTCGGGCAATCCGCACACGGTTACATATTACAACCTGCCGCTATTTGTACAATGTTCGCGCAAGTGTGATGCACACCGCTGAAAGAAGACAGAGGTTTACAATAATATCACCCTTACGCTCAGGAATTCGTTTTTTAATTTCCTCAATTTAAATAAAATTTCTCTACATTGTTTAATTTTTGTAACATTTTCTTCTTTATTTCTTATAATGCTCTTTACTAACTTTGTTTTCCTCTAAAAAAAATTATTTAAAATTAATGTCCCAGTAAACACAATGTTACACGTAACGTACATGTAACATAAAATGTCAGCTCAACAAGATAACTGTAATATAACACAGTGTGTGTTCATGTTACATGTACGTTACATATAACATTATGTTTACTGGGGTGTATGTGTGTAATTAATAATTTTATTAAACAAAAATGTATAATCTCCCGTGACGGTTTATATGTCAGTGAAGCACGAACGTTCCTTAAATTTTTTATTATTACTACACATGATAAGAACAATAAAACCGAATTTTTATCGTTTAACTTTTGGCACTTGTGATGCACGATTGATAATATTTATTTTCTAAATGGATCCAAACGCGCTTGGGAAGGCGGAAAGTAATGATATTGCTCGTTCATTGCTAAAGCACATTTACATAACGTTTCAATATTTTAATTTAGATATGCTAAAATTTCTGATACATTAATTACGATCTTGGCAGAGGTATACCACTCATCTCCTTCGGTAGTTCTAGTGTAATCAACGGGGACGGACGAAGCAAGTTCAAGCGCAATTTCGTTGAATACTCGGCCTTTACTAGTTCTAATTGCTCGAGTTTCGCAGCATTTCCTTCATTTCCTCCCTTCAGCCGTCTCTCTAGCCTACGCTCCATCCCTTTCGCTGTTTACACACGCCACGGACATGCATTACCATTCGCCTTTGACGTACAAATCGAAGAAACATGCGACTGCACCTAATTTTATGAATGAGCATGATGGATCCAAATGGATCAAGTCTGTACAGAATGTTCGATGAGATACATGTTTAACAAGTACGCGGCGTCACGGCGATTTTATCTGAAATTACGGAAAGAATAATATTACTAAATTATCTAAAAGTTTAATTGGATATAGATTTGAAAATAGGATAAAAGCGCAGAGAATATGAAATACTGGTTTTTAAATTAATATTACTCCGATATAAATGCATATAAAGTCTTTATATAAATTTATGCAGAGAAACTCTTAAGGAATATATTAACTATAACATTCAATAAATGAAAGCCGCCAAAATTTAAGTCTAACGTCAGTATTAACAAAAAAAATGTGGAAATGGAAGATCTAAAATTGGAATGTAATATGGAATACCGGTCAAATTTGGAGAATAATAATGAATAATACAATAAATAAAGTGAAAATTTGTTTATTTATGTAAACTGATTAAAATATAGTTGAAAATAGTTTACATTTTTATTGTACGATAGCACGTAGAAAATAAAATAACATTATTGAACATGGACAATAAAGAACAAAAATTAAATCTTGAACTACGAAGTTATTATGCAAAATAATATGATATAATAAGTATTAGCATCTACAATAAACAGTATTCTTCACAACAAGTACTAATTCTCAATGTATTCTATTTGATCTACATGTCTTCATATGACAAATAAAGTCTTTTAGTGATAAACAAATAAAGAAATCGCAATTTATCAACATAATATTGTTCATACGACATTATTGAAAGGGTCTATGTAATATAAGAATTAAAAAACTTACTTTTAATTTGTGAGACTTTCTTAATAAAGCTCTCAAATCTCCAGATGCAATAAAAATAAATAAATGCTTATGTTAACGATACGCATTGTCGCACCGAGTTGTTATGACACGGTTAAGCAATAGCAACAACTTCCATTGATTGCCACCAAGTTGCAGTGCTTTATTTAAAAAATAATTACTATTCCATAGTATCTATTATTCCACATTCCCTACTTTTATCCTAATAATAAGTTAGAAACAAGACTGACATGTGAATAAATTAACTAAGACGAAGCGTTATTAAGGTCAAAGTTAGATGTTGAAATAATAATTCTCTATATATGTAATTTATTTTAAATACGTTTACCTTAGATGACTTCAAATTGATTATTAAATTTAATTTGTGAGATTATTATTATTATTATTATTTTAGTTCAATCGTTCTGCAAGTCCGAAAATAATCGGCGTGCAGTCATCTGAAGTAAATGTATTTAAAGTAAATTATACATAGAATTATTATTCTAACATCTAATTTTGACCGTAGTTGGTGCATCTTCTTACTTAATCTAAAAATAGTTTTGTTGGACTATCAAAATATTTATGTAGTATACTCAAGAATAATGAACAATGCTCTGCAAAAAGTTTTAACATTCTATAGGTAACTATTAAATTCATAATGTCAAATTATACACATTTGTAAGAAATCGGATGGATCGGCACAGATTCACACATCGACTCATATGAATAACAGATATATTTGAATATTATAGTATCACAACTAAATACAGAGAGTGTACTTCAGATATCTTCTTAAAGTAAAGTTTTTCCGTCAATTAACGCAGAGACGTTCGTTGCTCACGCCGACCACCATAACGCTCGCTTATCTCGAACCCCTTCTCCTTGCGCGATCGGTCTGAACAAGCCTATTGCGCATTTCGATCCGCAATCACCGCCGTGATTGGTCGAGGCACGAAATACGACTAAAATTATCTTACACATTTAAGTTATTTTAATCATTTTTATAGGTCATTACTGCTCGTCAACTCAATATGTTAATTTAACTAGAACAATGAAGTAAACAATTTAAGAAATATATTAAATTTAACCAAAATTTAGTTAAGTAATGTAGCAATAGCAAAATGCTTTATAATTTTACAGTGTTGGTCCCACCATCCGTCCGTTCGATTATTCATCTGTAGATTTCTCAGAAACGGCTAAACCTTTTTAAATTCTATTTTTGGCAATAAATACTTAAGGATCTTAGCTCCACCGGTCAGTTAACTGTAAGAAGGTCAATGAGATTTTCAGTAATACAGGGTGAACCAAAACGAGTTCAACATGCCAATTTTAGAAGTTTGTAATGTATTATATTTCGATATTTTTAACAAAGTTATCCAATAGTTATTACAAGTTTTTTGCTGTACTTCTTGGTTACATCCATTGTGTAAGGAGTTTATTATTTATTAAATGTGTACGTTAACACAGATGTTGCTTACTTTGAAAATAAGCAATTCAGTCACGGAAATGGATTGATTTACATTTTAATATTATACCCAGAAGTTAAAAAGAACAAAATTTTATTTGACTCAAGGAATTCAGTTACCATTCTGTTCTTTTTGATATCGAGCAGTGTAATAATTAAATTGAGATCCTAATATAATTGTTTTGATGATCTATAAAAATTGTTGTTAGATCTATATTTAGCTAAATTTTAGATATTTCAGCGAAATCGTTCTCTCTGTTTTCGTATATAAATCTATTGAAGTCGACTACTAAAACTCAACTGAATGATAAGATTTGTGAGTCATTTAAATATCTAAAGTACTGTTTAAAATCTTGTTAAAGAAAAACTTAAAAGGACTTTAATTCGATCTGTGACACGATGCCGAGATTAAACAAGCAAAACGTTCCCGCAGGTGCGACACTTCGTGTTGTGTTGACACTACTCGAAAAAGAAATACGACGAAACGACGGGCGAGACACGACCGTCCCCTCGAGGCGTTTTCCTGTCGTGGATCGCCATACAACGTCATCGCGAAAGGATAAAGTATCTTTCCTCTTCGTGGCTACAGTAAGTGATGTATCGTGTGAGCCGGGGCCAGCTCTGTTATATTATGTATGCTGTTCCTCCGTAGGTCAGATCTCTCGCCTTTCCTTCCTTCTTTTTGTCTCTTCTTTCCTTCCTTTCTCTCGGGGATCCTCGTTTTCTACCAGACTTTCTTCCGATATTCTGACAGGTTGCATCGATGCAACGAAGCCAGACGCGCTTTCTAGCTGCGGGTTGTGTTTCGTGAGAAGATTATCGTTATTGCGGTGTAACAATGCGCATCCGTACATGATGCATATTCGAATATATTAATTCGGTCGAAACGGATATACCACGCGAGAACGAATCAAGAGATAGCTAATACCAACTGTTTGGTTTGACACGGACTATTAAATTTCAAGAATCTTGTCCGGTGTTCAATTGACAAGTCAAATTCGTCGCGTTATATGTCTGATTTTTAAACATATAGTAGAATTGCCAAATGCGTACTGGTTTCACTTAAATCGTACCTTATCAATATACTTCATATTATTACTTAATATAAGCAACATTTAGTAACAATAATGTAAAATAAATGAGAAGTTAGTAACACAAACAAAAATGTAATAGGTTATATATGTTGTTTTATAGACATTAGCGACGCGACGATTTAAAAAGATACATCTGATATTAACTTTTAATTAACTTGTACAGTTGATAATACGTGTAATACAATTTTACTATAAATTTTTGTATTTTCATAGAAGAAGGTTTATTGTAGAATATTTTACAGTCGTGTATACATATTTGCAACTATATAAAAATTAAATAGGTATTTTTACAAAATCCATCAAGTTTCCTAAATCGTACCATCATAAAATAAGACTGATAATTGAAATAATAAAACTAATAATTGGTATGAGTACAGATGTCAAGTGCAAAAATATATTTGAGCTAATTTTATTTGAACATCATTTGTCTTTTCACTAATGTTATTTAACAATTATGAAATAGGTACATGATTTTTTACAATAAATGATTAAAATTAGTTAATTATCAGATATTATTTACACTTTTAATTACTTTCAGTCATAAATTCAATATTTTCAAAGGAAATACGATTTTAAAGATCTATAGGTTAAACGACCGATTGCCTAAATCGTATCTTTTACAATATGTTACAAGAAGATTTATAACAAATTAATTTGTTATTAGTGAAAAGTTAAACATGTAAAAAGTGTCCAAAGCCTCAAACTACAATTTCCAATGTTCATTTGCGTACGAAACAATACCAAATGGAAAATATAATAAGAATATAGATTAAGTGGTATGCATTCGGTAACTCTTCCCTATTCAATTAATAAAATGAAAGTTACATCATGAAAACAAATTTATAAACAGAGTTTGCGATTTTCAGCGAATTTTTTCCCATTTTAAACGTCTACTCGTAATCCTATAGTTATATCACAAATTTTGTTTTCATTTCTTGCTAAAATACTTTTGTTATTTAACGTAACGTTCTTTTTATATTTGTTCAAGAATATATAGTTTATTTTAACAAGCGTTTTTTATTTTAACATATTGTCAAACGTGTTAAATGTTTTAATAAAACATTTGTAATGAATGTTAAACGTCATATGTGTAAAATTGTCTATTATATGTAAATGCCTTAATTTAATTTTATTTCAATAATAACATGTATTTTATGTTAAGTAGTAATAATTTATATTATTTTATTCAACTACGCTCGGTTTTTAAAACTGTTTAGAAAATGATATTGTAAATCATTTTTTATTCAATTTTATATTTAATCTAGTCTTATAATTATTATTTCTATCCGGTTTTGTCCGATTAGATTTTGATTCCAAAAAGGAAAATATCCAGTAATTTATACTTTTGGATGTGGGAAACCTTAGTCGAGAGTGCATCCGAGGCAAAGCGGAATTATTACATTTGAATGTACACGCGCGTTGATTCGTAATCGGGAATCGGGTAGGTAGGTAGGTAGGTAGGTAGGTAGGTAGGTAGGTAGGTAGGTAGGTAGGTAGGTACGTAGGTAGGTAGGTAGATAGGTAGGTAGGTAGGTATGTACATACATGTACAACCGGAGTAATCCCGAAATGGCATATCGTTACATCGAGACCCGCGATAATACGTCGCGGCGCTAATTTTCCAATCGATCGGGCGCGACACCAAAATGGCCGGGTATGAATTATGATAAGCCGTGGTAACCGAAAAATAAGCAGCGCGTGTTTAGTGTAGCATACGGCACGCAAATCTGTAAAACCATGAAATGAGAACAAAGCGACTAGCCGTGCAGCGGCGGTGAGGCTATTCATCGAGCCGGACAATGTAATTAAACAGAGATTACAACAATGGATTTGCCCGGGATCCTCACCCGTGGCCCTTTTTACCGAACCCGTCGCATCGCGACGCGGCGCGGTTGGCATAAAAAGCGTTACGGGCGGGCCAAGGATTTCGTTTCGCTTTATCCGTACGCCATTTATTTCGATAACCACGATTGCGAGGGACGGCAAGAGCTTATTGCGATTCCCTTCGTCGCACCTCCCCGACATATATCCCCGTCATGCCTCGCTATAATTTTGCTCATATTTATTTTTTGTCACAGTCAACGCAGTGGTGCATACACCTGGTCGTGCGTGCTGCCATCCGGTTGATGAAAATACGAAGCGACAAGGATATCGTGTATTTTGCGGAAATATAAACGATGTGTGCGTATGTGTGGAAATTCGCGTGGATCACGAAATTGAACGGCAAATCGCCGCCGGGTAGCGGCACGCTCCCCTTCGTGATTTTCCCAAAATTGGCGTCGAATTCGCCGATCGCAATCGCTTGGACACACACGGTGTGGCTAAACCGGCGATTTAATAAACGTCGCAAAACGCAACGTGCGACGTTGCCCGGCAGAGGGAAAATTGTCGCGCGCGCGAGATAGGAGTTATATGATAGACCAACTGGGAAATATGGGACGAGAGTTAGGGCCAGTGGATAAAGCTTCATTGCGACGTGGCTAGCTATCTAAACTGACAATGTAATATCTCAGTCCAACCATTGCCTTTCAACCCCCGACTCGCTTTACGATATAAAAAGCCGACTCAAGAAAATGTTACAATGGCAAGTATTGGCAAGAAAACCTGGATGAAATCATTATTTTCTCAACAAAATATATTGAGGAAAAGAAAGATAAAATAATTTAAAATAAAATCCCTATAGTGATTGAACCTCTGTGATTGTTGGTATAAATAATATCTACTTATAAGGCGATAAGATGTAATTCACAAACAATTGGGATGTACCTACTTATCAACAAAGTTGACTGCAAACGTTTCAACTCTACATTTGAATCCTCGGTGCGAGGATTCGTTCAGTTTGTTCTTGACTTTTACAAGGAAGACTCAAATCCAGAGTCGAAAAGCAATTAACTTAGGAAGTATCTACATTCCAAGTGTTTGGATTAATTTTAAGCAAAATCGTAAGGTTCGTAACTTATTCTCATAAGACTTGTAAAACTAATGATTGAAATGCTCAACTTTATACAATATCTTTACAGATAGCTTTTTGCTGAGGTTTACGAGAAATATATAATAGATATTTAATATATAGAATAATCGCGTACGTCTTAAAATAGTCTTATGAGAATAAATTTCAAGTGTTATGATTCTGCTTAGAATAGATCCATATATATTTTACCTTTTTATAAATATATATTATTTACATGCCAACAACCGCGGAGATTTATATGGACATCTTATTTGTATTTGATTTATTCTTAGAAAACCACAAAATTATTTTTATTTAAATTTAATAAAATATCTAATTTAATACAAATATGATCGAAGGCCATATATGATCAAAAGGTCTTGGTACTTAATAATATTTTTACATGAATCTACAATTTTTAGTTCAAGTAAACTGCGTATTAATTAATTATTTATCAGTCTTAAAATACAGTCCTAAACTGAAACTGGAATACGTAATATCACAAATTAAACTGACAAGCAATTTAATAATACTGATATTAATGAGCATCTTTGAAACATTCTATAAAGAATTAATAATTTAAAAAAATAAAATAATTTGTTTTCTCATTTCAAAAATGTTGAATTCTCAAAAATTACGTACCTGTAATTAATATACTGGAAAAAGAGTCGGATTGCATTGATTAAGTGGAATTCTTGTTGAAAATGGACGAATTAAAATTTTTCAGTTGAATCTAATATAATTCTGGTTGAGATAACCAGAATTCTAATTGATATGATAAGAATCTTCTTGTTCATTCGTTTTTTATTAGAAATTCTTCTCAGCGTGTTTCTCAGTTATTTCCGATAACTTTCTCGTGTACAATAAATAGTATAAAAAAATTTACACCAATATTTGATACTCACGTATGAATTTCTATTATGATCGTGGAAAATCCATGTAGGAAATCTCAAGAATTAAATAAAAAGCATCGTATATGCCGCGCGTTATATTGAGGAAACATATCGGCCGGACAAAGTACTCGAGCGAGTATCTATTTCTCGGGGGCGTGCTTGCAAATGGAAAACGTTCGCGTTTCGCGATGACGATAAATATTGCATCGAGCGCCGCCATGCGATTTTCATCGTTGCTGCTGAACGATACGGCCACCGGGAGGAAATTTATCCCTGCAGGCACTTAGAGGTTCCTATTCAGCGTCGGCGCAGTCCGAGTATCAAGACTTCGAGGAACTCGCAAAGCTTTATACTTTATGCATTCTTTGAGCCGTGTTCAAAATCTCGTATTAGAATAAACTGAATTTATTCGGGTTTTCATATGAGATTCATACCATTTGCGAATGGACCACAGGGAGCGATTAGAAAGCCCGCGGCGAAATGGCGTTAGCGAGTACGTTATGTAGTCTGTCGATGATGCATATCGATTCATCGAGGTAATCTAGCGAACCATTCCGATCAATGTTAACCATAACAGATCTTGCCATCCTGCCAATATGTCGATGTAGGAGAGATATTTACGTCTATCTATAATCGCATTCGAAATCCATAAGTAAATATATATATGATATATAATAATATACATAATCTTTATTGCTATTGTACAACACTGATAAGATTAAAAGCACTGAAGAATGACGAATTAAGTGCGAGAGAAAGAGAGAGAGAGAGAGAGAGAGAGAGAGAGAGAATATAAGTAAAAGCTAAAATTTCAGTAAGATTGCTGCTATGAGGAAATACAGTCTTGGCCAAAAAATATTAGGCATCTTTACTTTTTCATTAATCTGAAATTCTTTCACTTATCTTGTTTCCTATAAATTATCGACATTATACAGAAGTTTAAAGAATAACTTACATCAAATGTTATAAATCAATTTTTAAACTAAAACATTTTAAATGATGGTTAATAAGGTACCTAATTTTTGACCAAAGCTGTATATCAAGAAAGAAACATTATTCGGCATTTCTTTCTTTAATTCATTAGTTAAGTGAAAATAAATAATTTTGTGATATTTTTCTTCTTCGGCTAGAGAAGGAATGTGAAGGTCTTTTACCTTATCTTTCGATAATACGACACATAAGTAGGGGAGAGTTGCCGAATGCGTACTGGTCGCCTAAATCGTACTTTATCAATATTTTATATTATTAGTTAATATAGGCAATATTTAGTAACAATAATATAAAATATATGAGAAATGAGTAATATAGACAAAAATATAATATAGCCTATATCTTGGTTTATGGATGTTAGCGGCGTTTTAAAAAATCAGATACATCTGATATTAATTTTTAATCAACTTA
>NW_017255975.1:352762-387673 GCF_001594055.1 Mycetomoellerius zeteki
CTGATAACTGACAATAATAAAACTAATAATTGATATCAATATAAATATCAAGTGCAAAAATAAATATAAACAAATTTATTTTTGTGTCATTTGTTTTTTTATTATTGTTATTTATATATCATAATTATAAAATATTTGATTTTCTTCAATAAATTATTAAAATTAGCTATTAATTAATTATTAGGTATTAGTTAATGATTTTTTTTATTAATCTTATATTTTTAATTGTTTTCATTCATAAATTTCAAAGGAAATACGATAAAAAATACCTATAGGTACGATTTAGGCGACCGTATCTTTTGCAGCATGTTACAAAAAGATTTATAACAAATTAATTTGTTATTGGTGGAAAGTTAAACATGTAATAATAAGCGTCCAAAACCTCAAGCTACAATTTCTAATGTTCATTTGCATATAAAATAGTGCCAAATAGAAAATATAATAAAAAATAGATTAAGTGGTACACATTCGGCAACTTTCCCCTATTTTTTCTAATTTACGAAATTTTTTAAAAATTTGTAATTGAAAATTTCAATTTCTAAATACAGCTTTGACCAAAAATATTAGGCGCCTTGTTAACCATTATTTAAAGTTTTAACTAAAAAAATTAATTTATGGTATTTATTGCTGTAAATTATCCTTTTTGCATTTGTTATCTATTTGTCTGGCATTATACAATACATAAGTTTCAAAAACCATTTAAACTTATGTATTGTATAATGCCAGACAAATAGATAACAAATGCAAAGAATTCCAGATGAATGAACCAAATATAAGTATCTAATATTTTTAGCTAATGTTGTATCTTGAGTAAATTATTTTACAGAGTAGCATAGAGAATTCAACAGTATTTAAACTGCGTGTACGGAGCTTTACTAACTGTTGATACGTGGTTTTACCTGCCCTAGCAATTGTATAATATATCTAGAGAACATTGAGACGTCTTATAAGACATCATAAAGACGTCCTAAAATTCATGAGACATTTTTTGGAAGTAGACAGAATGACGTTTATATGACGTCTTTAAGATGTCTTATGCATCGATTTATGACGTTCTAAAGACATTATCCTTAAGACAAGATGTCTTACAGACATTGTCCTTATTACATCTTACAGACATTATCCTTAAGACTTGCTTCAGGCATTTGTCTAAAACATAAAAATAAAAATTACTGATATGGAAACGCATTGACAAGAAGTATACGAAGCAGAAGTTGGAATTACTTGATAAATCGTTATGTGAATGATATCATACTTTTAATATTTTCAATAACGATCTATAACTGTGACAGATAATAAATCGTTATTGAAAATATATATTAAATATGATATCATTCCTATACCGATTTGTCATATAATACCAACTGCTGCTTCGTATTCTTCCTCTTGTCAACGCGTTTCCGGACAGCTTCGCATAATTGTGTGGTTATAGAACACTATAATATAATACAAAATATTGGAATGCCAAATTAATTGACATCCAATATTTTTATAGGTTATGTATTATATTCAGATTGACCATATCATGCACTCGATATTATAAATAAAATTTGTAGTCGATAATGTAAATTGCTACACGTGCTTCAAAACTTGAATAATTTTCTGACATCTTTCGAAAATGTTTGAAAGACGTCTAAAAGGCGTCTTTTGGAAAAGTCTTAAAGACGTTTCGTTCAAGACGTCTTTTGAATGTCTTTCAGACATGCATGTTCTCTGACTAATAATTTATTATAAACGATATTGACATGACTACATATTGCTACGGGCAATTGTATTCTCGCAATAAATTTCGGACCTTTCGATAGATCGTGAAAGAACACTAAGCTAAAGTTTCAGTTGAATTAAGAGATAAAATCGCACACTTTAAATGATCCTACGCAACCGAGCGCTCTTTGAAATTCATTTGCACGATCGTAATATCGCATCGCGCATCGTCATAAGAACGGAAAGAGAAGAGAAGTACGGTCAGTGTTGGAAGTGAATTTTAGAGTGTAGCGCTTAAAACGTGCATAGGGACTCCGACCGCTCAAACCCATGAAATTTTTTACGGTCCTTTATCCCCGGGAAAAACTTTGCAACCATCGCTGAAGCACTTTCATACAGCGAGCGGGATAAAGCTTATCCCCGGTACGGCGTACTTTAGGTTACTCGACTTTTTTCATTTAATTAATTCCTGTGCTTCATCATGATAACTATAGATAATAATAATACGCATTATAATATATCATGTAAAAGAGTATTTCAAATGATAGCTGAAAATATTTGCACCCAAGCTCTAAAATTTCATTATTATTATTATTAACATTGATGAAATTGATATTAAAATTTTGCACATAATAACCGTTAACGTTTATATTATATGGAAAAGATGAATGGTGACTTGTCGGTAAATTAGAACTCAATTTTTCGCATTAAACCGTACATAAAGTATCATCCTCATCTATTACGTATCTCCTCGCTTCGCCCTCGGCAAATCGCCTTCTCATAAAGTATGTAAAGTAAATTATGAAGACACTTCGATTTATAAGTAATGGAGGGACCACTCGAATCTCATATGCCGCGGTCAGGGATCTCGCAAGGATTGGCGGCCGGCTACTTATCGAAATTGATTTTGGCATGGAATCGGTGTCTTCTGCGGGAAGTGAGGAACGGTGGAAGAGGGAAAACAAACGCGAATAGCAAAGGACTACGAAGGGTGGCAAAGAAATGCGGGCAGGCCCTTCGCAATGACGTTCTGACGAGGACCGAAGGTTATCAAATTTCATATCGGTCCAACTTGGCGCGGGACTCTTGGGAATCGAGGCGACCGTAGGTACTCACCCCAATTCCCGGGGACGATTGCTAGCAGCTGTTGCTGCTGGCCTATCGACTTTGCCCACGTAACAACGTAGGCATACACACACACGCACACACACACACACACGTACTCCCTCACAAATATATAGGCCAGCCAACTCTGACAGTATCGTCCATTACCGTATCGAAATTTCTTGCTCGCGTATATCCAGCCTTTAACGCGACTCATGACCATGCGACGTTTGGTGACTTTTTATGACATTTGCCGCGTCAAACTGACCGACCGACCGACCGACCGAACGACGAATCGGCTTCAACATCGGTTCACAAATGCTGCGACCACCGAGAGTCGACAGCTTGCCACAGGCGATTCGCAATTGTGTCCCGAATTGCGTCAATAAATCATGTTTCTCGCGAAAAGAGTTACTCTACCGCGTCTCTCAGCGAAAGAGTTAAATCAAGTTGTCACGCTAGAGCTTATTGTTAGGTTTTTTTTCGACACGCTGCTTGACTTTCGTGATCGCCAGCGTGAAAGTTGATAAGATTACCCGCCAAATTTGCTTTTTCTTCATTTTTAGTCTTTCATGATGATTAATATTTGTCACTGGAAAGAACATTTTACTACTGAATTTATAAGGGCCATTTATACTTTCACAATGGCTTTTATAATTTTAATATGATTGCGTTTTATATGTGTCAACATAATATTAAAATCAGACATTTACATTTAGCTCGGAACATATGTTAAACGAACGAACCATTGTTCCATATTTCTCCGCGTATATTTAGAGTTGGATATGACCGAATAATTTTCATCTCGCGTTGACATTAAATGTAATCTTCGCATTGTACCAATAAAACCTCTCAATTTTGCAACAGATTCGTGAAACGAGAATACTATTAAAAGTTTATCATTGAATACTATTAAAAGTTCATCATTCATAATAAAGATAAAAAGCTAACCACGGAACTATCAAGGGAAATGTAAGCAGAGGTATTATCAATAGAGTCCTAGATATTTAATCTCCGACAGATAAACGTAAAATGTGCTAAATTTTAAATGCTGCGATCGATAGGTAGACTCTAAATAGAAAGAAAGAGAAGAAGAGAAAGAAAGAGAGAGAGAGAGAAATTTTAACTTTTTTCTTTAAAAATAATTATAACTTTTTTCTCGTCAATCACATGTTATCGAATAAACGTCATTGTCCGCTATTCTTATACAGAGCTAATAGTTTTTAAACCGATCTATTTGACGGGCATAAAAATAGAATCTCTGTCGGTCCGAAACAGGAACTTTTAGTACAACGATAGTTGGCGCGTTCGCTATTGTCTCGGAATCGACGATCGTCCGATTTCCCCTATTTACCCACCATTTTATATCGTGACGTAGACACGTATATACGTATGTCCACACACTTTGAGCGGCCCGTTTATTTACGGCTTCCCGTTAGAGAGCGTAAATCCAGTTTTCCAACGCATCAGTACCGTTTACATCGATATTTGGCTACGCTTCCCCGCGCGCAGTAAATCACTATTCGGTCGCAGCAGCTCCCTTCTTCTGCATCCCGCGCTCTCACCCGCCCTCCGCTTTCCGCGTTGCATTGCAATTACACGAAGAGACCGACGCGTGACGACGCCGGTGTCAAATGTGAAATAGGATGTGTGCCGCGTGCGCGGCGCGTGCCGCCATTTGAAAATTGCCCCGCTATCCTCGTGTGACCCAATTGTCGAACACGATGTACCATCGTCCTAGAATCGTATTCGTTACTTGCCAAGAAGAAGATACAAATACAATTTTTTAATTATAAAACTAATTTATAAAATGCTTTCGAAATTTATTTTAAATTTAATTAAAACTATATACTTTAGAAAACTTGAATTTGAAATTCAAATATACTATAAATATTTATTTAATGAATATTTACATTTAATCGGCTAATTCTAAAAACCAGTTTAATGTTACTCGTTTTATTTATCTAGTAAATCAATATGATTAAAATGCTCTTAATATGGAATATTTGGATGCGATAAAAATTGAAACTCTGATTATGCGAATTTTATCTCCATATTACATACGTTGAAGTTGATGATATCCAAGAAAAATGTAAATTCAATTCTGTTTGTCTACTTGTAAATTTTTAGTATTTCTATCGGTTACAAAAAAATCTTATAATATGTCGTTTTAAATAATTCGATCAATGTGGACAAGTATAGTCCACTTCAATTATGCTATTCACGGAGAGTAATTCAATTTGCCAAATATAATTGATGCAACTTTTTAGTAACTCGCGACTTTAAATGCCAAAGAATACTTCTGATTTCGTGCAATAATGATACAAAATTAGATCACATACGCGACGAGAAACGTACGAGGTTACGGTATATTGAATCCTGTTTGATTCTTAACTACACTGAACCAAAACTGTATGTAAATACAATAAAATATTCATTGAATTATGAAAAAATAATGAAAATTGGTGCAATGAATTCTCATAATGATTTAGATTATAAAACTATTACTAGAATTCATTGCAAGAATGAATATACATATAGCTGTATAAATGAATCCAGTTATTGTATCAATGAATTAACTACATTAAGTCGGACATTGATTGACGATTATTCATTGGACCAAAAATGAACATAATTTTTTTTAGTGTAGGATAAATCGCTATACGATTATTGCGAATCGCTTCAACGATCTATCTCGAATGAAATATAATTTTATTCGCAGTGAAGAGAACGTACGCACCTCTTACGTGAAATGTTGTTCGGCGCACAATAATTCAATATGCACAAGAGAGAGAAAGAGACAGAGAGAAAGAGAAAGCGTTCATTTATTAATGCGCTCTGGGATAATATCCTCTCAGATGCACAAACAGATGTATACATTGGACCAAAATTCATTATTGTTCTATAATTAAAAAAAAAAAAAGAAATTATATGCTCAGACTACGTATATGTGCATGTAAGTACATTATAAGTACATACATAAAGTACATTGTAATGTAAAGTACATTATAAGTACGTGTACATTATAATGTAAGTACATTATAATTATAAGTGTGCGTGCGTGCGTGCGTGCGTGCGTGCGTGCGTGTGTGTGTGAGCGTGTGAGCGTGCGCGCCTTTGTACGTGTTATGTGAAAGTATATTTGAAATATTTATAACAAGATCAAGCAGAAATAGTTGCAAAAGAAAAGTTTATACAATAATATACATAAATCAAAGCATTATTGAAGAAATATAAAGCTATCACGAAAAGTAAATTGAAGAAAAGTAGACGATTCAGAAACGTACATAAATATTCAAATAGTTTTATACATATAAGTTCATGCATATAAATATAGTCTTACAAGCAAATGAAAACTTAAATTAAAGATCAAATGCGTCCGATACCAACAAACTCGTATCATCAAATATTTATCATTTATAGTAAAGAAATCTATATAATTTACTTTTTAATTTAATTTGTCGATAGATTGAATTTTACGAATGTCAGATGGTAGGTGGTTCCACAGATGTACTAGATTTAAAAGAGCATTTGAAAAGCTTAGTTCTGCATGAATGCAGCAAGAGAAGATCATCAGCTGCTCTTGTGCTTTGATATTATACGATTCTGCAGATCCAGAGTTGGGTAGTAAAACGTTAAAAGTTAAAAAAAAAGTTAAAAAGTTAATAACTTTTAACTTAATTTAGTTAATTTTAAATGCATTAATTTTTAATTTAATTTAGTTACTCTTAAACTTTAATTTATTAACTTTTTTAAATAACAAATTTTTCTATCTCTCTTAATGCTAACATTTTCTTCCATAAAATCTTAAATATTAGAGAATTAATTTAGAAAAAGTTCAATAATTGTATGATTAGAGATTCTATTATAATAGTTGCATCATACGGTAGTCAGTTTTTATTGGCTCGCTAAGTTTTGTCAATTCCCGCTTATATTTGAATCACACTAATTTTAGGTGTCATAAACATTATATTTCAGCAACATAAATATGAAATGAGCCTTAGGTGAAGAATTGCTGAAAAACAGTGCTGCACATCCACCCATTTTCTAAATTTTTACGTGTATTTTTTGTAACAAATATCTAGTCGATGTAGTTGTAAACATATGTGAGCAGTCGTTTCGGAAGTTAAAGAAAGTTAGATAAAGATTAAAAAAAAGGGATAATGCAAATATATATCCTTCTCTCTCGCAAGACAAAAGCGCCTTAAACCGGCGGCACACGATGCTTGTTTTCTTGCTGAATTGCTAGCTAGAATAAATTCTTGCTTCCGTATTGGCTACGATGCTGACACTGTCAGTATCGCAGCCAATACGATGGCAAGATTTTAATCCAGCTAGGAATCCAGCAGGAAAACAAACATCGTGTACCGCAGGCTTTATAGTATGACTCTTATCATATATAAGTGACTTATTACATGTGAATAAAAAAATTAAATTTACCTAATAATCTATATTGTAAGTGTTATTTATTAAAATAACCTCATTTTAGAATAATTAGGACATTGTGATCTCAAAAATAATTTTTTTCAAAATTAACTTTTTTAAACTTAATTGTTAATTCAATCTTAACTTGACTTTTATTAGGTTAATTTTTTATTCCTTCAACTTTTAACTTAATTTTTTAAAAATTAATTTTATTAATTTTATGAACCATTAACTTTAACTTAATTTAGTTTTAAAAAAACTTACCCAACCATGTGTAGATCTAAATGTAAAGTTATTGAAAATAATATTGGATTTATACAAATATATGTTGTATAGCTAACATCCCATGAGATATTTCCTTCTCACGTTCACCTTTAAATGGAACTATATTTTTCTTTTCATATTCTCATAGTACGCGCGCGCGCGTAAAAAGACAAATTCATCGATGTAGCATATATCATGTATCATGTTAATTATTCGATTCCAAGATAATTCGATTAATATAGTTACAACATAATTTACATAATCCATGAATCTATCGTCAATACCTAAAGCAGTGACAAATAAATATGACTGTAGGAAACATACATAAGAAAGTACACAATACAATAAACATACACAGAGATAGTAGTCGTCGAGTTAGGGCGTCGAAATACGTAAAGAAGAATTGAAACGTACATAAAGTGGCGACCGTTTCGAGGAACATTCTGTATTCTCCAAGGTATTTTACATTGTCAGAGAACTATACCACGGTCTCATCCACTACGATGTTCGGAAAACTCTCAAGTTCCATTGTAATGATGTAACGAGAGCCGTACCAAAAACAATAGTCTGCGTCTTGTCCAAGTTAAGTAGAAGTTGTCTGTTACATTTCGTACATTGTACCTATTATCGATTGAATGTTTTCATTCACCTTCAGGATACTAGTATGTAAATATTGTGGCTCAGAATGCCAGTAAATCTGAAGATCATCTGCATACTTATACTTGCAGTGTCTCAACATGCTCTTCAAATCTGAGAAAGTATAAAGAATAAATAAAAACGATCCTAGAACAAAAGAACTGAGATATTCCAATTGGAGTACACGTCAGGGATAAGGTGACATTCTTGAACTGATCATAAACAAACTGTGATCTATCAGTTAAATAGAAATGTATTCATCAAAGTACGGAAGGAGAGAATTCAATATCTCTGAGTTTTCTAATGAGAATATCATGTTGCATTCTATCGAATGTCTTAGAGAAATCGAAGAAAATGGAGATTGTGACCTTCCTACAATCTGCAGTGTCTGCCTCATGTCGTTCAGCATTCTCACAATGCATTTTTGAGTCGATGAATTCTTCCGATATGCAAATTGACATGAATTTAGCAAATCATTTTTAATTAAATATTGTATTTGGTCCGAGAAACAGAGAGAGAGAGAGAGAGAGAGAGAGAGAGAGAGAGAGAGAATCGCAGCAAATATGATTGGATTACCTACCTCTTATTGATCATGTATACGCAAAGCTTTCGATACGAAGCAAATATTGGTCTATTTTAATATGATATCATAATAGAAAGTTAAAAATGTATGCGTTATTCAATATTTATTATTTGAAAACATTTAACAATCAACAGAGCGCGCAATCCCGATTTTAAAATTGCATACGTCTGAATATTTTTGGAAAATCATTCTGCATCAATTTTTCGGATCGTCCACAGCAGATTTTCCATTGTTGGTTTGCCTAGAGGGATTTTAGGGTACATAGTTTTGCGCGGAGAGCGGATCTTTGTCGCGGAGAAGTGAACCGTGGAATGATGCTCTACTCAGTCACGAATTTACACGAAATTGGATTCATAGCGCGTGGTACACGCGGCGGATATCGCGGTGGATATTGGTTTTCGTTGCGTTTTACGTCTGGCGAGTCGTTTTTCCGTGTGCCGCGCGCGATCTCCGCGCGAACGAAGATCCTCAATAGAGGTACTCGTAAGTGCCAATCGTGCCAACGTCACGTACGATTGCAACGTGTCCCGCTAGTGCTGGTCCCGCCAACAAGCCGGGCCGCGCGACGCGATAGAAACGGCAAAGTCCGGCAAAAATTGAACGATAAAAAAAAAAGAGGGCGAATTGTTTCGAAACTGTCCTTTTGTTGATTGGAATGCCACCCCCACATGCCACGCCGAGATCGAACCGTGTAAAAAATGGAGTATTCTATTTTACGCGGCTCGTTGCGCATGTATGTCGGTGCTGTTTTTCAATTTACATGGCGCACAGACCGATCGATCGGGACAAATCGATCGAATTGGATTTCACTTGATTATTCTTACTCACATCTAGTATCCATATATGTTATTATACGATTTTTGCGCGCAATATGTTTGAATATAGGTATATACATTTGTGCGAAATAAACATATACAGGGTATCCCACAGGAAGGCGTTGAAACTAATCAGCTGTCATTTTCGAAGGTATTCAGTTATTGAAAAAACAAAAATTGCGCTGAAAAGAGGAGTCTGCAATTTTTAATGAGTATAAATAAAATTTATTAACAAAATGTTTGTGTATAGGATATATTCTCGTGCATGTTTACCAATTTATTGTAAAATTACATCGTTTAACTATGCAATGATCATTTGAACATTGTCTCACATAAAGCATTAAATTACTGAATTGTTTCCGCAGCATTTGTAATGGACGTATATACATACATATATAAACCGCATAAATATATATCACTGATGTTTGTATAAACAATATGGTAATTATTGAACAGAACTACATGTACTCTTTAAAACTTAATTGGACGGCTAATCGAAATCATTAATAATCTAAAACAAAACAGATCAAATCACAACCAAGACGAGATGGGCAACTCCATGGAAAAAAAGGACTTTGCAAAAAATACACGTTGTAATATCTACACGTCCGATCCGCGCTTTTACCTTTCCGCGACGTCATCCTTATCCACTTACCTGAGTGCACACACCTGACGGCGACGTCACAAAAAGCTCCACGTCTTTTTACCCGGCCTGCTGAAAATTGCGCTTTAATGGCGATACCGGCGTTGCTGGCTGCAGTTGACGGTTAAAATTACCTTCGGATCGGCGATGCACTCGGCGGCAGGATCTCGCCGAGCTCTCGCCCGTCAACGTTATCACTTTATCTCCGATCCCGCAGGTGGTCTAGCGTCTGCCTTAACCGTGGGTTAAGAAAAAAAAGGAACCGATAAAAACCCCGACTGCACAAAGAGAAGGACGGACTACATCTCCTGAAAGCGCGTACAACGAAGTTGGGCTTCTCCTTCGCAGGACGCCTTCCGTTTTTATGCAAAAGTTATCGAAGATTATAAATCACGATGCAGACACGGCATGCGCGGCATTTTCTATAAGTTTCCGCTGCGTTATGATTGATAAGGCAACTTTCGGTGAGCTCGCTGTATAATACGCGCGAAAGTTAAGATACCATATGCACTTTAGTTTCGACGTTTTTTTATTATGCCTTCCGAAAACGCGTCTCGTGTGACTTGCCGGCAAGAAAGTGGAATGCGATATCAGAGATGCATTTATATGGATTGAATGCATTAAATTAATACGACTGCGTAACAAAGTCTCATTTTAATCTTTCGCTTATCTCGAATAAATTGCACAACGTCTCTGATACTTTTTTTTTCAATCTGCTGGGAACAGAAGGAGTTTCAAAGAAGAATACCTATATTATATGTTCGGAATTAACTGCGATCTCTGTGAAAGTCGCGATATAAAAATTCTCCTCAGATTTACCGTGTGGCGCAAGTGAAATTCATAGAAACAGATACACTGCAAAAATACCGGGTGCGAAAGATTCATGCGGATAGATTGCCGGTTTGAAAACTGCGCCGACAATTCGCGCGGGCCTCCAGTCATGCGTTACCATTAAGCGGGCAGCGGCGGCAATGGCAAACTGTCTGTTAGAAGAATACCCTTCGCAGGCGAGAGCGTGCAATGACGAATAGCGATAGCGATTACACGAGCGTGTAGGTGGATGTTGAACCAACAGGGAGGAAGAGACAGAGCGTCAACCAAACGCCTCGCGCTCGCGGAGTTGGGGTCGAGGATTTGCTCGCGCGAAGCGTTACTAGAATGGTAGGAAGCAATTAATAACTTTGTCGTGGCAGGCAGGCAGGCAGGCAGACGGCAGACAGACCTGTAGGCAGGAGGGAACGCGCAGGTAGGTAGGTAGGTAGGTAGGTAGGTAGGTAGGTAGGCAGACAGGCAGGCAAGCATGGCAGCTAAAGCCACGTTGCAATAATTACGACGTCACGCCTGCTGCCCAATCTAATTAACTAATGCAACTCCTTCCCCGTTGCTCTCTCTCTCTCTCTCTCTCTCTATATATATATATATATATATCTACCTCGATCTCGCTCCTTTCTAGACCCCTGTCTTCTTGCATTTTCCCTTGTTTCCTATAGGCATTTTTGCGAATTCATCCCAACTTGTAAATATCGCCAATCAATGATCGGAAAAGGCTCTTAAGCTTTCAACGCGTATAGAAGATATTGTTATTAAGAAAGATCGAGGTAATTGATTATACGACAGCTGTATAGCAAGTTCATAATTTTAAAATTTAATAAATGGAGGAACGACTTTTTTATTACTGGTTTATTGCAGGAGAAATAATTGTACGAATAATTGATAGTTATAACTGAATCTGACAAATTGTGCTTTTGAACTCATTGAGGCTGAAGACGGGCGTGATCGAAATTTCACTATTCAGTTTCACTTCACCGATCAGAAGCAAATTTTATGCGGTTCGAAATACGTTCAGGAAATTTTTACGGGGACATAAGGCGTGAGATATTTCATCGCTGCGACGCGCGAGACATTCAGACTGTCGAGCCGTAAACGCTCTCACCTGAGTCTGAGTTTTTATTTACGATCGGTCCACGGACGCGTTTCCAAATGTGGCACTTAAACTTAGGAGAAAATAGCCGCACATTTAGCGGTAAACGCGTACGACACTGAATATGGCCCATTGTGTCCACTGGATAGACATTACGGCCGTCTTTACGATGCAACCAGTAACAGCGACACTCCGTGAGAAAAGCTTCCTAAAATCGTCTTCAACGTATAAGGTTTGAAATGGCACAATCATTCACACACGGATCCGCATGCCAGGTGACATTTAATCGACACATATACACAGCGCAACTTCCCTAAAGTGACAATCGATTAAACGTGTCCAGACGTACGTCTAACAATAGCCGGCAAACACGATGGATGAATGGTTCACGTGTTGAACTAGATAAATCTGTTTTTATTGAAAATGCCTGTGTCCTATGATAGATCTATTTTATATTAGCCTTGTCAGGCAAACTGTTTTTAACAAAATTATGATTGAATATCTAGTTTATTCATGATTTTTTGCTCTGATAAACACGTATACAAGATAAAATTTATTGATAAGAAATGTATTGGATATTATTAATTAAAAATAAAATTAGGATTAATTAGAAATAAAATATGTACAAAATAAATTATTATTTCTTTTAAACACAACTTTGTTTTTTTAATCTTTTTCCTATGCATATTTGTAAAATTGTTATAAAATTGTTGTTTATTTGTGAAATTATTATAAAACGAGAAAATGACAAAGTTGAATATTATAAAATTTCGTCAACTTTTTGAATTACTACATACATATATTTTCAGTTTTTAAATGAATGCATTAAAATTCACAGATTGCCTCCATTGCCATTATTAAATTCGATCATATTCTTATCCTACAATCGAAATTGGAGGTTATTTTGCGCAGCAAGTATCGCTTCCAACGCAACACGCGAAATTAAATTTAAAAAGTTGAATTGTTAATCGACCTAATGAACAAAATTGCCCCTGCTATAAGTTTCGTATAAACGGACGTTTTCCATTTTCCACGTCACTGAATAACAAAAATGGCAATAATAACGCTCACGAATAGTGGCGTTCCGAAAATAAAGCTATGAAAATACATGGGAAAATTAAACGAGCATCACACACGATTTAAACACTTTATTTAAACATCTATAATTTACCATTTTTTTATATATTTAAAATTATAAAATTTATTTATATGTAAGAAATTTCAGTTTCACACAGCAAAAAAATAAAAATGAGGTACATTTGTAAATTTAAAGTTAAGAAAGTGGCGAATATATGTACAATGTGAAAAAGAATGGAATGGATAGTCTCTTTTAACCATACGGGATATCTGCAGTTACTCGAGGTAAATCTTGATTAAACTCCCGTCGGACAGAGGTGGAGAATAGCGAAGGATGAAAGATTCTTTAGTCGACAGATTTACCTCGTCGCGCGGAGATCAGTGAATTCCGAAGCGCCAAGTATTTCAAGTGCTTCGAAAGTTTCCTCTTTATCTCCCCACATTCTGGGTCGTTGCTCCTTCTTTTCCACTCTTCTTTCATCCCCGTCATGGTCGATGGCCAATACGACGTGCAAAAAGAAAAAGAGAAAAAAGAATTAAAGGAACCGCTTGCAGCAGTGCGGTGAATGTATTACATGTCATGGTGACCGATTCGTCGAACGACATCGTCGTGAAAATCGCAGAGATTTTCTCGATCAATCAAAGGAAAATTTTATTCCGGCCATTACGCGACCTATCTACGGCGTTTGAATCGATTCTCTTCGTCTATTCATTAATTCCCAGGATGAGATCATTTGTGCGCCTGACTCCTTACGTATTTTACAAATAAATGGCAGAAGAATATAAGCAAGATGAAGAGAGGGGGGGAGGATAGGACAAAAAGACAGATAGAAACAGAGACAAAGAAAGAAGGAGAAGGGGGGAAGGAGGGGAAGACCTGTGACCTGGTTTCGGCGAGTGGCGAATGGTGATCTCTTGTTTGTGCACGCAAATCGCCAGTGAATCTGGTTTAATGGGAAAAAAACAGCAGCGACGAAACTTTCTCTCCTTCGCAAAATAATCGACGTTTGTTAATTGAAAACCAGTATCATCGTTAGACTGGTACAAAATACGTTAAATCAATCTGTTCGGGAAAATGTACGAGTTTCCCGCAATGGCTCGCGTCGTCGCTCGCGATACCTTGCTCGCTACATTTTCCAGAAATACCACGACTGGATACGTAGTTTTTATTGGTTGGCCGGGAGGTTTATGTGCCTCCGTTCTGGCGCATAAATTTCTATTCCCGGTTGAAAGTTGGAGCTTATTTCGCGTGATGGAGAAGGCGTCAATGGCATCCCGGCGTTACGACAGTCTGGGAAGGCAATAAGAGAGACCTGGCCGCCGCGCCGCGCGCCAGGCTCTCGGCGATTGCTTCATTTCCGTAAAGAGGCAGGCTATCTGTGCTTCCGTTTCCATCGGAACATGTCGATGCTCTGTACCTCGACTGTGCAGTGGTAACCGCTGCAAACGCACACTTTTTCACGCTACGTCGACAATCGTTACTCCGGAATCTGACAGTGATCCACTACGTGAATGTATCCTGTAACGTTTTCGCGTTACGCCGCGAGACCGATCAAATAAATCTTATCACATATGGGATGTAATTGAAAGTGCGATGTAATGGAAGCGAAAATCGATGGATTTTATTATTGAACGAATTTTCACTAGCAAGCTTTAGATTTTTGAAACATCTGCAAACGCAAACGGTGTTTACATTCATCTATTCTATAATCTTTCGCCATACCGAATGCATAAGTCAGTTCTATCCATTTTCAGATTACGTTATGAAAAATAGGTGAAAGAAACCGGTTTTATAGATAACTAAAAACGCGTTGATACCGAAAATCCCATCTATAGTCGGTTGCATAGAGTGGATCACAAGTATGTATGTATGTATGCAACGTACACGTATGCGTATATGTACGTATACACGCACACATTTGTCGAACAATATACAGACCATGAAAAAAAATTCATGACACGGGCATTTTTTTAATCATTTTCAGTCAACGGACACGTTGCGTCGCGCAATGCGATGCGACATACTAGAAAAGCAATAGAGCAAACACGATGGATCGCGGCTATACCTAACATTTGTGTGTAACAAACAACGCACGTAGATATCGGTATAGCGTAAAATAAACCAAAGGGCGGCTAACAGGCGAAAAAAATTAAATTTGCTACACGATGTAGCTGCGACCGATCCCTTTTTACCAGCCGTTTGGCTGGCAGCAGCAGCGGCTCGATTAACACGCGTATCAAACGCACGCTTCTCGCTACGCATGCAGGATTTTCGTTTCGCCCCAACCGCCTGCCCACACACGGCTATATGACAGAGCAAATTAATTAAAACAAATACAACATCGTGTTGTGCGAAAGTCTGGTGTAACTAGGGGGGGGGGGAATCCACGTGCGTGGATGGAGGGACGGAAGTGGTAGACAAATTTCGACGCTTTCGAGCATATCAATGAAATCGGCGAACCGGGATTGCGCTGTAAAGGAAATTGAATCATTAATTGAGCGGAAATTAAAGTTTCAGATAAGTCCAACAAAAATTATTCGAGTATTTTAACCGCAGTCAGGAATTTTCCGACTGAGTTGGTAATCAGTTCGTCTTAATAAGGAACTTCCCGTCTGCTGGCGATGTAAAACTCGGAGTATCTTATAAATCTCTTTGCTGCACTTTACGTACTTACGTATGCGTGAAAATTAAGGAGATTCTAAACATAAAGATCAAACTCCAACAGAATTGCTGTTTTACCGATAAAACGCGACTTATGCACATATAATTTACAATACATACGATTTATGAAACATTGACATCACTACATACTGCTTCATTAATATCGCACACATACACATGCATAAATTGTTGTAACTTGTAAAGGATTTCCGCACCTATCGAATTAGATGTCTAAATCTAATTCTAATTCTAAGAACTTGACGTTGTTTCTTCGTGTATAAATCTACATAGGTATCTGGAATTTTCAATTTCGTAAATGCAGGTTGCAGAGCTTTTATATAAATCAAGCAAATGTTGTTGGGACCTGAATGTATCTATAGATGCCATATTGGATTAAAAAATAGTGAAAAAAAAGATCTCGAATTAAAAGTTTTTTCGTTCTTGGCATAAATTCCACTCACCAGTACATACGTTTTAATACGAATACTTTAATTCTGTGTGCATGTGCGTGCGTTCGCGCGCGCGCGCGCGCGTGTGTGTGTGTGTGTGTGTGCGTGCGTGTGCGTGGAAAAGGATTTTCCAGAAATCTGTAAAAACAATGGATGCGTTCACATCACGGTATTACGCAACTGTTGCGCAACAGATTGTTAACGAGTTGCAACGTGTTGAGTGTTTTGCTGAATGCTCTTATATAGTATAGATGCTAATGCATGCGTAATTTTTCATGTGTTTCAAAAGTATTTACAACGTTATAAATTACATTTTTATATGTATATAGTGATTCGAAGAATGCAAGCAGCCATTTTGACCAACACGTTTTATTCGAGATTCAACGTACTTTTATTTTGTTGGAAATCATGGCAACCATTGAGTGAAGTTGAGACGTTGAGTGCGTTAAAATTGTTCGGCAGACAATCATAAAACGGTTGCAAAACTGTTGCGTTCTGCTGAATACATCCAATATACGAAAATAATTACATTTAATCAATAAAATAGAGAACTTTAGGATTCCCTTAACGATGTCACAGTAAGTAAGAATAGTAAGTTCATTCTGCGTCAGCACCTTTGATCTGAATGCTAAATGGTCGTTATGTTGTTGGTCACGTTGTTAGTTGTGCGCAGGCAATCTATAAGAGCGAAGTTAGAGAAGTTGCTTTGCTCTTATTAGTTGGTTTCTAGATCCAATTGTAACTCTTCACTGGAATAGAAGAAACTAATTAGCGAATACTGTAATCGCCATTGGTTGTGCAATTTGGTCATGCACGAGAGACATTTAATTTACAACTAAATAACGAATGCTTATACGATATGAGTTGACTCTTAATAATTGAATATTGCGGCGTGAATATTATGCATGCTGCATATCCAATTCTGCAAACTGCGCGTCGAAATATTTTTCAGTCTTGAAACACAATCATAAACAAAACTAAAACAGTAATATCACAAATTAAATATTTTTTGCAATAAATTATTTAAAGTTTTTAAGATACTTATATATTAGTATCAAATTATTAATGTCCTTCTAAGATGCTTATTAGCATCATTAAATTGCTTGTAAATTTAATTTATAACATTACCATATATATTCTAATTCTATTTATTATCTATTAGCGTTTCCAAACTGAAAAAGTTTCGGTGCGCAGTTTGCAGAATTGGATATAATATATAAAATTTACATCGAAATATTCAAGTACTAAGATCCAGCTTATTCCGTGTAAGCTTTCTTTATCAAGTTATGTATACACATAACATGGTCTTACAACATTTTGTTTAAAATTTAATTTAATTTATTATATACCAATACAAATACATTGAACGAGATAGGCATGAAATGGATAAATAACTGCATGATGAGCCACTAACACACGGAAAAAAAAGATATAGTTCATATAACACTAAAAATATTTAGTTGTGAGCAATATAGAAACATCATCCTAGTTATCTTTATGTGATAGGAATGTGTATGGTATTGATACGATTTATTTACTTTGATGTGTCAACTATATCAATGTAGTTAGGTGCGATCTTGTTGCGATAACCAAAACTTGGTTGGGGGATCATTTACTATGGATAAGTTATATATCCGTATAGTTGCGTCAATCGTGACATTATAAAGTATGATGTAATAAGAATTAATTTCTTGTTACATCATGCTATAAATTAAGTTACAATTTTAAAAAGCAAAAGCGACTCACCACGCTTACAATTAAAAATATGTATATGTGAAATGCCGTCATTGCTGCAACATAACCTAACCTAACCATTGTACTATAGTTCAAGCAACCACATAAATAGTTGCTCCATATTTTACTATATTTAATCTGGTTGGTATCACCAGATTTCTGAGTAGACCAACCATACTGTTTTTTCCGTGCAATGCTATAAGGCCTATACTCTAAATTTCTTGTAATTAAATCTCACTCCAAGAGAGTGAAAATGGAACCACCCTTTAAAAAATGAAAATATTTCACGTCTTGAAAAAAAGTGACGATCTTCACTCTTTTTAGAATGAAATTTCATTGTTTATAGATGGGGATTTCACTCCTTTGAAATGAAAATTCATTCTAAAAAGAGTGAAAATTCACTTATTCATGAAATATTTTCACTTTTTTTTCAAGGATGGTTATATTTTCACTTGCTTGGAGTGAGATTTCACTGTAAGAAATTTAGAGTGTACCAAGAAGCTAAATGCAGAAATGACAAATAATAATACTACGCAACAATACATCAATGAAACACTATATAAGCACAACTTGAAAACAATAGTAATATATTATAATGCAGTTGAAGAGCAGATTTTCAAAATGTGTTTTATTCAAAATTCATAATTTTCAGAAAATGAGAAAGAAAGCCACAAGAAAACTGCGCGCCTTACAAAAAATAACAATATGCCAATCAGTAAGAAGTGTTCAAAATTGCTAAACAGTTGGTAAAAATGTTAAATACATTTTGTTTATCTCTGGTTAAAGGACGTAATGTACTTCGAATGTCAAGATTTTTTTTCAGCACATAAATTGATGGTGTAGAAATGCTTTCAGATCATAGAGTAGCGTAAAATATGAATCTTTCAACATTGAACGCTATATCATCTTTAACTCAAAAAATGAAGTTTTGGAGAAATCTGCTCCTCAATTATTAGTACGATTTTCGGATTTTTGATAGAATTATAAACCTACTTTTCTCATTTATATATACTGTGATGATGAATTGTAATTTTGGAAACCGATACTTTATCGACTTAAACGCTGACTCCCCGAGGGTTAATGAAAAACATGAGGCGAATTTGCAGAGTTGCGTTGGACCTGCATTGATACGAGAGAGCATATAGATATATACGTATGCCCGCGACGGTGAGGAAACTTCTGATGGAAATGGACGTCAAAGGCGCCCACATGTTTACTCGTTTGTTCCACCATGTGTACGCGTAACATGCGAAGCGATTACGTCGCGACTTTCCGACTTCAAAGGGCGCGCACGCGTTTATGTGTTGGATGCGATACAGCGCAATTATTAAATCGCGGCTCTGCACGAGGGGAGAATGAGCCCTTTGATTATGTGATAACGATCGCGTCCCGAAAACACTTTTGAACGAGTAGAATCGGTGAATTATAAGGAGTCCCGCTTGTCGGGAAACTTTCCAACGACTTGGTGAAGAGTGGGTCACAGGTACACCAAAGTATTCTTCTTCGGTACTGGAAAGGACTTAATGGTCAAAGCCGGCGCCAAGTTTTTCATCCCGCTTGCCTGCCTGCCTCACGTAAAGAGAGGAGCAAGAGAGAACGAGAGGAGATCTAGATTTTTGTTATTCTTATTCCCGTGACACGCCGGTGTGCCAGTAGACTGTTAATTCACGTTTAAAAACTTCCACGACGACGCTGCGGCGCGGCGTCGCAGTAGATAGAGCCGCGGTATGTACGAATAATAAAATAAAACGCGTTATCATAAAAACTGGTCCAATCTAGTTAGAGACATCTCGATGTTTCTTTCACGGTGCAATTAATGCAGCCGAGAGAGCAAATTTGCATAGGATAAAACACGCTTTTCTTGCGTCTCGAATAATTTATGTAGCTGTATCAACGAAAATCCTTCAACGTAACGAGCGTTGAAAAACCGTTATTAATTTTGTTATCATTCGCCGGATGTCTATCATGTACTTTATAGAAGCATTAGCCCTTTATCAACCGTATACGACGGCCTTTGTATACGTTGCGCGCTTAATCATAGCTGTGTACACTATCTTGCACGTGCTTTGAAACTAGTTAAACGCAAATCGCTAATGTACACGCGAACGAATATATCTCACCCGTGGGAGGGAAGGAGGGACAAGGGGGGGGGGACTTCGTATCGACTGCTGTCATTATATTAATTGATTGAACGATTAGTCAAACCTTACCCCACGTAATCGCTCGCGTTCACAGGACATGGCGACTAATTAATTATAAAATCAATGCCACTCGTATGATGATAATAGCCGAAGTAATCTTGGCTGCAGACATAACAAACTGATGAGTATGTTTCGTATAGACGAAATAATATTCATTCAATTATGAGACATACGCATACAATTAATCGTCAAAAATTATAATAATTACGTTTGAAGTTCTCACGCTTTCGAAAATAAGGTAACTAGGCCCAATGGGAGTTTCTTTAAAAATATTTTCAATTTTTTTGCTGAAGTCAAAATTGAAAATTAATGGTCACATTCGAAAGAGGGAACATTTTTGAACATTGAAAAAAATATGAGTTGTCACGAGTGCCATTGCACAAGCAGAAAAAGTTTTGAAATTATTTATTGAAAATTAAAAGATATAGGAGAAGCTACGCACACAATTTGTCTAATGGTATTATTTAATGATATTATATAAGTCAGCTCCGAATAAGCGGGGATTTATTAATGCTATCGGCACAATCAGCAAAACGCTGTTTGGTACAATGGACGCTGAAGATGCAGAACAATTATAATTACTCCAAAGAAATCAACAAAAGCTGCAACACGCATTAAGACATCAATTAAAAATTATTAATGCAACTATTGATCACATTGATGGCAGTAGCTTATAACGAAGGTTTACTCTCCAATATTACGCAGAAAATGGAACTACAACTAGCCAAATATACTCAACGAGAAGACTTAGACGAATACTTTCGTATTATTCTAACTATTATGACAGACTTAATGATAGACGTAGAAAAAACAGAAAATTATTTAGCATTCGCGAAAAACGGATTAATATGTACTAATTTGTTGTCCCTAGAACACATTATAGTAGATTTAAGAGAAGCTGCGTCACAGCTTACGAAAGGATTACACTTTCCTTTCCAAGTAAAGTTAGAAAACTGGCATAACGTTCAAAAATATATTTCTATTAATGCATTTTTTGTTGATCACTATATATTTACAACTCTTAAATTTCCGGTCATAGCGTACTCTACATATAAAGTAACAAAAGCAATATCATTGCCTGTGTACGAATCTTCGAATATAATTTATTTATTAAAGTAATTCATCCGCTTAAAGCGTTATATAAAGAAAATAATCATTATACCTTATTACATGAAAACAAATTAGCTAATTGTATACAAGACACTATGATTATATACGTGCGAACAGAATTATCCTATATGTCATATAAAAACACGCACCATGCGAGGTGCAAATATTTCAATGCGACAACTCCGAAATTGAATATGGACACGTTTTATCTAGCACTACATTATGGATCACGCCGACGGAGGTTTGAAATGGCTATATTCAGCCTTAGAAAGTCAAAAATTAACTATTTCCTGTAACGGTCTAGAGGAAGAAAGTATTGAAATAAAAGGTTCTGGTTTTAGACTGGTTAAAAATTAAATTAAATGAAAATTGCAGATTAACCACTTCTGACATAAATTTGAGAACAAAGTCACAGATAGAGACACAGTATATTCAAACACATTTACCGGAATTTAACTTAACTTTAAATATTGAAAAAGAAACTACTTTAAACCTCCCAAAGCGTACTTCCTTGAAATATCCGGATAATTAAAGATCCGGAAGAGTTAACTAAATTCAGCTGAAATATAGAAGAAATAAATATTTAGGAAAAGGCAAAAATAACATATTTATGAGTAATCAGTTTATATATCCAGTATCAAGCGTTTTAGTTATATTAGTTTATAATAGTAGCCAGCATGATAGGTGTAATTTTTTGGTTAATAAAAAAGAAAAGAATGTTCAAAAAGGAAAATAATAATAACAAGAAAGAATCAAGTATAGAAGTAGAGTTTCGCACCAATGACGCTATGCTATATTAAATAAGTATAAAATTTAAGAAACGATCGTAATATGATTGTAATACGGGAAAAATTTACACACATGTAATAAAAATTTAAGGAAATTCGACCCCTCATTTTCTTTTAAGGGGGAAGGGATGTCACGAGCCATTGCACAAGTAGGAAAAGTAGAGCAATAAAAGATAAGCGACTCGATATCAAGTATTAAAACACAGGATAAATATTAATTTCGTAAACTGTTTAATAAGGAATAAAAGATGTATCGCAAGGACTTAATTGTGCGATCGATTCATGAAACTCGACGTTGCATCCTCGATTGATAATCAAAACGCTTACATATAAGCGCTGATTCGGCAAGGATGGCTGGCAGAAGAAGGAGATATAACGCAAAGCGAAGAAGCGAGCGTGGGTCATGGATAATTGTCGTTAGCGTCGCGTTATTCTGCCCGTTCGATTTTGAGATATAGTACAATGGTGACGCATTAAGTGTACGGTGTTAGAAATATAAGTGGTCCGACTAAATACTTTTTTCATATGCAGCCCTGTGTGTACTTTGGGTCAGTTAGCGCTTTCGTTACTAGGCGTCGAGTTTCAAATACCGAATGAAAAGGTGAGAAAAGACATGAGAAAAGGATAGATGACACAAATAGCGCTGATAGCGTACTCCTTAAATGCAGCCTCGTAATGCTGAAGGATTCCGTATGATTCGATATGTAGGTGTATTAGCAATTACAGAGATCGATTTACAGAAAAAGCATTTTATGTGCGAACAGCGTTTCGAGAAGAATGACATTAAAGTTACAGCAATAATAAAGGATAAGAATGGAAAAATATTAATAAATAAATATTGCTGCGGTGTTGAAAACATAAGCCATACATAGGCTGCGTTCCATTTAACGCCCACAACGCTTGAGGAATCATTTCATCCTGTTGTTTATTAAATATTAAATAAGGACAAATGATGCTTGTGTACGATGCGAATGTTAAGTGGAACACAGCTATAACTGCACAACGAGAGCGAGTGAGACCATGAATAATACTTGACTCTCACACACTTTCTGGTGACAGTCTTTCAAATTATCCTAAAATAATCACAGTTCGAGAAGGTGAGTCGGATCACCTATATTTCTAATACCGTGATTAAGTGATAAGGTGAAAATGTAACTAATCAAGATTTGACTTTGTATAGAGAAAAAGTTTATTAAAACTCTTTTTATTATAAAATTAACTTTAGTGAGTTTTAATTTTAAGCCATAATTCCGGAATCAACGCTGGATCCCGTACCCGGTGCCGTGAAACAGCGGCACAACAAAGTCGTATTCAAATATTTATATAGATGCAGTATAGATTTAAAAGAAAGGTAGCATTTGGAGCATCTTAGCAAAATGTGTACCCAATGTGAGTCGCATTGTCTTCCCTTTTTCATACGAAAATATAAAAAATGTGGAAAATAAAATGGTCCAACGTTATTTTTATAAGTTTATAATTTTATTGCATAAACATATTGATGTATAAATATTTAAAAAAACTATTTAGCAACTTAAATATTGAATACTTGTGTTAACTTCTCCTTCTTAAAACTATGCTTATAGATCTACTCGCAGTTCGGAGTAAAAGGCCCAGGGCTTTATCATTTTTAATTAATCCCACACAATCTTCATGAACATATTTGTGACAAATGTCACACTTACGCATGTACTCGGACATGGCCCATATTGGTATCACCATACAAAGAGTTCCTTTTTTTTAATTATAAACAAAACATTGTAACAAAAGTATAAACTAAATATAGTGTTGTAAAGTATGAATAATAGAGCAATAAACTATGGAAATTAATAACTACGTTTTCATAGAAAACAATTACTTACGGAATATTACATCACGACTACGACGTATCAGTTTCTCCTGTCTTTACACAAACAGAATGAATAATATAATTTATAACTCGATGCAATCGAGTCGTACGGATTGCCTGCTCGAATTACTACTATCATCTGTTAAATTAATCATATAATTATATGATTAATTATAATATATTTATATAATAAAAAAGAATTTTAATAAACTATTTCTCTATACAAACAGCGAATGGCCCACTTTGGGAAACGGCGCAAATTGGACCCAGTTACCTTACGTCATCATTCCCAGATCTGTAAAGTTGGTACCACTAAATATCTACGAATTACAAAATTAATATGGTATTTAACTATCCCCAATTTGTCTATATTTGTTCATAAATAATAGTTTCTTTTTAACATTTAATATGTTTTTTTTACTAATTCGAGTTTACGCTACGTCATCTTTAATGACAGGTTCGAAGAGAAATGTGCGATCCCTTTCTCGGAAAGGAGAGATTTCTTTGCAATATTACGTCGGGGCATGCAATTGTGAGGAGGTAAAAGTATTTCTGTAAACCGAAGCCTTTATCGATTCGACGAAAGAATGGAGCGAGAAAAGAGAGTACCGACAGAAAGGAAACGAGAAAAATCGACAAAGACGATGGAAACAGAGACATGAGGTTGAAAAAGGAAAGAAGAAGAACAGCGGAAAAGTAGTCGGATACAAGTGCACGAAATGTATGAATATCTTATGCCTAGCTTCATTTCTCCCTGATCTCTCTTTTTCTAGCCATGCACATTAACGTGGCACAAACTAAGAGACATCGCTTCCGCACCGTCCTGCTCTGGAGATTAATAACTTCCCTCTCGTTTACGCAGTCAGGAAACTTTCCGAAATATTCCGCTGCTGCGGCGATGGTGGCCCGTTTAATGCCCGAAAAATTGAAATAATAATAAAATCAGCGTAAGAATCTTAGATATCTAGAGCTTTTAAAAAAATCATTCGGGTATCATTTTAGTCGCTCGACGAAATTGTGATTAAAATATTATTTCTTCTTTTTAATAATTTTTCTATATCTATATTATTAATTAACTTTTCTATATATCCTTATAACACGGTTAAATAAATAATCGTTTTATTTTCAATTTCTTAAGTCTTTTTGAAACTTTATTTTATAGAAAGAAATAACAATAATAATAATAATAATAGGGATAAATAATAATAGGGATTTTTTGGCAGAATGGGAGATATAAGCGAGTCTATACTGATAATTTACAATTTTGTGTATCGATCCACGATGAGCGTAAGTCGATAACCGATAAACCGAGACACGCTCGTCGAACTAATGCACTTCTCCGATCCGTCCCGAGGAAACGTAATTCGACTCCGACGAGGAGGGTTTGCGCGAAATCTCACGCGACTTAAAAACTTCTCCGCCACTTCACGTACAGTCAACTACCAAGTTCATTCTTCAAAGCGAGCAAAACACGCATGCAAAGAGCGCGTTTCACGTAAATCGCAAACGCTGACGCAGGTTAATTTCTAACTAACCCTGCCATCGCATCTGCTTATCTTGAAAGTGCAAATTATATCGTAATCATTATTTAAGAAATAATTCGCTAATCCTAGTTTATCCGTCAGAGTTTGCAATCTAACTCATTCTCGTGATGAATTAAATATTACAATAGCAAAATGATTTTTATATTAAAATATATAAAATGATAAATTATTATTTCTGTGCGTTGTTTGATATTTTTAACAGTAGAACTATCAAAGTGGTCAACATGATTGGTTTTTATAATTCTTTTTTTCAAATTTCTCATGGTCCATTTTCTGAAATTTTCCGTAAATTTTGTTGCATTATATAAGTGATTAAATTGATTAATTCACTCTTCCTCTCTTCATTTCTTATAATAGTATAAATAAGTATATAAGTTAATCGTCGCGCAGTAGTTCTCTAATATTAAATAACTCAACATTAAAAATTTATTATCGCGCAGAATTTTATTTTTGATTTTTCCGCTCATTTTATCTATTATTGCCAATACTATTAATACAACTTTTCCAAAATATAAAGTATCAAATATGTATATATAGTTCAAATAGAGTTTATGGTATATATTGATTATCGCAGTAATGTCCGTTTCTATCAATATATAGTTTAATTTTAACTGGATTTAACTAACTCTTCATCTTTTTCTAGTTTTAAGAATTAGAAAAAGATGAAGAATAAGTTGAATCGAGATTAAAGTTAATCTACATTAGTAGGAATGGATATTACATACCGTTTATTCATTAGTTTAATGATCGCGCTATCGACTATATATATACGATATTATAATTTTTTTTGCGATGGTTTTAGCTTTTTAACCACTGACTGTTCGATCCTTTGAAGTTTGCTTGCTGTATTGGTTCAGGTGATATAACCTATCGGCTATTCGCTTATGTAATGGAGTTATATCACAGCAGTGACCAGTGATATTGTTAAATGAGAAGCATCGACTTGGGGGAAAAAATATGTAAAGTAACGGTGGTCGGGACACGATGATGAAAAGATCGCTGCCGGACCATGGGGCAACATCGTTCATAATACAGTACCGCGTTCAAGAGCATCGCTTTACAATAAATTTTGCTTCACTTGCCGTTTGGAAATAGCAGCCATACCATGGAACGATAAAAATGACGATCCATTGATAATACCAAATACCCGAATTCATGAAATTTTTATATCGAAAATTGTTACGCTTGGAATTTTTCAAATTGCTGACATAAATTTTATTATGAAGATAGAGAGAAGAGTAGAACACAGCGGAATCTATTGTCTCCCGGTGTGGAATTAAATGCAATATTAAAATCTTTTGCATTACGTATTATGTATGAAAAACTATATACCAGAAAAAAAACTTAAAAGACGTGACTAGATCGAAGAGAATTTCTAATCGAGAAGCAATCTGTGTGGAAAGTAACGAGGAGAGTCGCGAGAAAGCAGTTTGATCGCCACCCTATACATAATGAAGCTACGAAGGAAGGAAAAAAATCAAGCACGTACATGGAGCCTGCTTTGCTCGCACGTGAATTCCAGGAAGGACGCGTGTTACTGCATGCGAGGTTTGTTGAATAATGAAACGATCTCCGAGTCCGAGAGAGCGTGCTCGTTGATTTTGCGTATCACGTCGTTGTGCACAAACTCCGTTCTTTAAATCGCAGCGCGCCACTCTTTATAGTTGATGCTCGACGATTACCGGTTGACCTTTCACGGAATCTAAACTATTTGCGTGTCTCTTTTTTAACCTTCGGTGCGAATTAATTCTGGAAATGTGCGCAAAGTTCCGCGTCCTTAATTAACCGTAAAATATACGTGCGAGCTTTACTTGATCTCAATGAATAAATCTTCACGCCATCTTGAATTCGTGCTTTTAAAGTAAATGGATTAAAACCTTTTTCTACCATTTCCTAACCGTATTCGATGGCAAAAAGATATCAGGGTGGAAACAAAAGAAGAAACTTCGATGAAATTTAACCTCTTAAGAGATGATTGTTGAATATCGTTAAACTGAATATTGCTTAATTAATGCAATAATGTTATTTATTATGTTTTTATATTACATTTTTTAATTATCATATATATTTAATTCATCTTATAAAAATCTTATAAAAATAAATATAAGAATTAAATACACATATATGATAATTTTAAATTAATTACAATATTGCTCTTTAAATATAATTTTCTTTACTTTTCAAGAAATTTTGTTTGTAAAACTATGAAAGCATATATGTATTGACTTTTGACTATACACAATTGTATATGGGAAATTTCACTTTTCCTTAATTATAGTATCCCCCATCACTCAAAATCTATTATTATCAAGTAAATTATGACATGTTAGTATTTATTAATAGCATTAATTGTTCGAGATGTGTTACTTGTAAACGGATTGTATAGATAGAATATAGCCACAATTCTGGCGGTCAATTAATGTTCACTGTAGATATTATAATTAATACCATGCTTATGTCGACAATATACATACAATATATATATACCGGGTGTCTGATAACTCTCGCACAGAGGTAGAATGGATTAAACTGAGAAGAAAAGTCCTCTACCATTTTGCAATTTTCACAATAGTTAACAAGATATTAATTACTAAAAATCGCTAAATATATTGGTCTTCAATAATTTTTTACTCAAATACTATCAACTTTACAAAAAAACAGTGGGAGACAAAAATTGTTTATTTTCTTCTCATAGAACACTCTAAGAATTTTTTCAGAAGGCATCAAGTTGTCAACAAATGAGGACTCAGTTGCTGCAATTCTGGTAGCAACACATATTCAGCAATGCATACTTAGCAAACAACATGCCAGCAACAAGACAGATACGTTGCTATCTGGGCATGTGTGTGTGCGCGCGCGCGCGTGTTGTGTGTGGATTATCTGACAAGCAGGAAACAATAAAGCTCTATATTAATAAAAGTAGCGCAAAAGTCCGCCATATTGGCTTTACTAACCATATAAAAGTAGCGCTTAGTATGATAATACTTTTTGTTTATCTGTCTTTGTGACTGAACAACGCTTCTTTTTGCTGAATTCGTTTGTTTCGTGCAAAAACACGTCGAATGAGCCTAATTTCATCGAGATTGGACGTGAGTCCAATTCAGTCTACGACAGAAGAACGTATTAACGTTCTTTCTCTGTCTTACACATACAACATACACACATATACGATTTTTATACACGCATGCAGAGAAAAAATTTACCATGAACGCTAATCCTATGCCATAATAGCAAATTCCATTTGCAAATATAGAGATCGCAAAATATTTGTAGGTCTTACAAATATTTGTTCTTTTTTATACTCGTTTCAAAAATTATTTGTAACAAATGCAAAATATTTATCAAATATGCAAATTTGTTTACTATAAACAGCAAATTTGACAATTAAACTTTAAAATCCTTTTGCGTTCATAGTAAAATCATTTTTCTCGGTGTGTATATATTATTATTAATTTAATGATGTATCATTGTACTCATTGTCTGCACTTGGTTGCACACTGTACAGTTTTGTGGTATTTCCAAATCAATATAATATTATGTATATTTAATTAATATTGACTATTACACAACATTATATAGAAAATGACGTAACATGTATCTTGTTTTGCTGACAATTGAATTTGCCGACAAACAAACAAGCAAACAATGCGTAAATCAAGAGACAGAGAGAACGTAAATTCATTTTTTCTTCTGTCGCAGTCGTATCATTCGCTAGCATTGTTTTTTCTATTATAGAGAGAAGGAGGCAATGTTGTATTTATTTATACTATTTATGCAGGAGAAAAATAATTTTGCTATGAATGCAAAATGCTTGCAAAATGTAATTGTCAAATTTATTTGTTGTTTATATCAAACAAATTTGTGTATTTGACAAATATTTTGCATTTGTTGCAAATAATTTTGTATCGAGTAAAAAAAAGCAAGTATTTGTTACATCTGCAAATAATTTTACGATCCCTATATTTGCAAATAGAATTTGCCATTGGCATAGGATTAACGTTCATAGCAAATTGCTTCGGCTTGTGTGTGTATGATAATTGTACCATTTTTGGAAGTTTCTGACCGAGTTTATCTCGTGCATTTGTATTTCATATTTAATTAACTTTGTATTCCATTTAAATTAACATTGTTATTGGCTATATATATATATATATATAAAATTTGGTCCTCAACGAGGAAGGGTTCGATGCCGTTTAACCTACTTGAACTTGAACCGGCTGAACCTGATCCCGAAATCAAAGTATGCATAATAACAAATATGCTGATCGTTAATGAGCCATCATGCAACGATTAACGCAAAGACAAGAAACCGAGATACACAATGAAACTTGTCACTATCCATGCATTGATTGAATATTGATCGTCGTTCGCGAGATGCTTATCTCTGGCGTAATAATCTGGCGACAATAATCATTTCAGTCCCCGAAATTCGCGAGACAATTACCCCTTTCGATGATTAGCAAACGCTAGACGTACATACATTATACAAAGGCTTTACAATCACTAACGTCAACTGTCTCGACTGAAGCGACAAGTTCTCGACAAAGTTTCCGTCAACTGCGATTCGCGTACTAATTAGACGATTGAGCGTCGTCGTTCGCGAAATTAAAGGTACAGACTTTTGCATAAAGCATAGTGAATAGAACATAAAAGAATTACATCAACTGAATAAGAGAAGCGCCAATTATATATGATCAAAGATAGACGATGGAATAATATACGAGATTTATGTGTATTATTAAATAAATGTATCTCAGATGTAACATATGACTATATATTGATTATTTTCAGATTTGCAGCACAACCTAAAATAATTATAATCCCCCTAAATTAAATTAGATCGTCGATTTTATGCTCTTAGTACGTTAAAAGGTAATTAGCGAGCAAACATATATATATATATATATACTGAGATAAATTTATTTAAAAATACATATTGATGTAATATTTCAACATCTAACTTGAATTGTAACCAGCGCTTCTCTTACTTATAGCAAATTCGATTGGAGTAAGAGGTATAGTAGGAATATGTAGGAGCATGTAGGAGCATGTAGGAGCATGCGACGCAAACAAATCTCATCTGTCTCGCGATTCTCAGTATCTTCTTTCCGTAAATAACTTTTCCCTACTCTAACTTTTCGATAATCCCTTTTATTATTTACGTGTCGATTTATTATATCTTGACATGTGATAGGATTTTTCATTACCAATTATTTATTGCTCTTCTAAATTTTACAGCTTTTGTCCGACACTCTTCAAAATCATCTATTCGCGATGGCGCGGCGAGCGTTGTCATTTGGTATAATTTTATTCATGAAGGGGTTATTCATGTGTGAACCATCAAGAAGCCAATAAAAACTGAAAACGTTTGGTAATTAGCGCAGATGCGTATAGCTTTACTCATGGTAGAATTAGACAAGATATTGTATTGGGCATGATATGGCGGCACGACCAATCAAAAATCGGTCCTAAATGCTAACTATCTTTAGTACTTTTTTAAATACGTTTTTTAAGTTGTTCATTGCGATATAAGAATAAAAAAGTCGAAAAAATATAATCAAATCATCTAACGTTATATTCATATCAGTTATACGGCCGAAATGCGCGGACGCCATTATTTTGCTACCGCGCGTTATACATATATTTTTCGGAAATACAACACATTAGCTAGTATTCATAGCCGATTCTTATATTTAAGACCGTCTTAAGATGTTATAAGCCAATCACAAAGCTATATTAGCATCTTAAAGCATTATTTAAGTTGATTTTAAAATAAAAACTGAATACTGACAAGTATCTAATTTCACCATAGCTTCATTCGCGAGAAAGTTCAAGGCTTTTGCCGTTGATAAATTCAGGATGAAACATACGTCGCAGCATGATCGTGTCTGTTCACCTACCCTGGATCAAGCAAATTACAACGTAACTGGAGAAAAGACCCAATCTGTCATAGCGATAAGATATTATTCATTAAGGTGAACTTATCTCTTGCGTATTCGTGATAGTAAACGTCGCCCGACGACAGAGCGCGATGAGGAAATATGAGAAAATCTCTGGAGAAATTCACGCGTCTTTCGTCAGGGATGCGAGTCATTCATAAGTCCGTCTAATATACACATTCATAATTAGCAAACTTCTCATTGTCAATGTTCTGTGATACGGCGCATAAAGTCAGAAACACATAAAAAAATGTAAGGCACTAAAGTGTAAGCAGTAAACGAATTGGCCAATTGCAATAGAGAACTTAACATTACGTTTGCTACTGTGATTGGCCGATTGACTTATCGCGTACATCTTACTGCTTTACATTTTTGTGTGAGCCATAGGCTTAAAAAGCCATTCTACAATGGGAGTAATAGAATATATAGTAACAATAATATTAGAAATACAAAAGGGCTCTTCAAATAAATTAAACAATTAAATGCGTTGGTGCAAAAAAGAAAATGCCAAATGTGAGCCAACACCAGTTATTCGTGTGTAGTCCAAAATGTATATTGAAAAAATGTGATGCAGACGTTTCAACCCTGGTATTGGGTTCTCTTCAGTGTAAAATGTATAATGTATAAAATAATTCCATGATGTCAAATTAAATGTAAGTAAAATGTTCGATCGCCAAAACATCATTAAACTAATTGTCGCTGTTGAAATAAATGATTCATAAGAAATTTAATCATTTGTAATAAATGTTAGTTAAAATTACTAAAAACTTACGTAGCGGATAGCTTAACGATGGTCTGTTACAATACGATGTGAATACAGAGAGAGATATCGTTGTAATGAGAAACTCAAGTCACAATAAGAATATTATAAGGGGAATAGAGAGTATGTCCGATGATAAAAATTAAATATAAACATAAAATGTTAGAAATAAATACATAAATATTAATAGCGACAAATTCAAACAAAGTTACGTCAATCTTTAACGACTAAATCATAATACAAAGGGCTCAATAAATCCGTGTCGTTTTGCAGGTTTAATCCGTTTTTTTGTTTATTAATAAAAATTGCCTCAGAGATTAATCTCTTATTATAACTCCTTTCCTCATCTAAAATCCGAACATTGTCCCAATCAAATTCATGGTTGTGCTCAATTCTATATTCTGTAATAATGTTCTGCGATGTAGTATTATATTTCTATTAATGTGGTTTCGATGTTCACCTATTCTCGTTTTCAATAATCTTTTTGTCTGCCCCACATAGGAGGCATCGCAATTCTGACGATTGATCTTATATATAATACATACAGCATTAGAGCGTGCCATAGTTGATAATCTGTCCTTCTGTCTCTTGATGAAAGAACTCAATTTATTGATCCCAATAAATACCAATCTTATGAACTTGTTCTTAAAGAATCTGTGAAATTTATCAGAGATAGACGGAACATAATAAGGGGGGTATGGTGAGCAGTTTCAAATAGAAATAGACAGAATAACAAGTTTACATATTTCATTGTGTATTGAATTGTTTAAAATATAGTAAGTTGTAAATAATTGATCAATCACTGTCGAATATAAGGAGAATAATCGATTACAATTGGTCAATTTCTTATTACATATTATCGGCTTACTATAATATATTACTTCCATTGTAGACGATCCATCACCATATCATTGTAACGGTATAAGATATGTTTATCGATCGATGGTCTTTTAAAATCGAAATATTTCGTCGATCGAAAAGCGCAAACCCGAGTAGCAAAGTGACGTCAAAAGACGACACAAGTTGCGTTTGAATATTCATTGGCAGTGCTGAAATTCTATAGCATATACGTCACATGTATTATATCATATACGTATATCTTTCAGTACTGTTAATATCAGAATCAGTATAACGGCGTCTATTTTAGTCTATTAGACGTCATCGTATTGTCTTTTAATGTCAATTCGCTACTGGGAATACACATGTGCGCGTAATTCATTCCCATGGAATCAGGATACATAATGGAGCTACGAGCACGACCTACTTATCCTAGGTTGCGCGCTGTAGGTGCTATTGCGTCATTCTATTCTTGTTTTACGTCTAATGAACGATTAAGATAGAATGACATAATAGTACTGTTAACGCGTTCCCCAAACGCAGTCCTAATAATGGCACGACAGACGCGACGCTGCGTGTACGGGATATCTGGCGCCCCACTCCGATTGCCAGGAATTCCGGGAATCACTCGGCAGATTGCCCCATATTGGTTTTTCGATGACCCGTTTCTCGGTGGGCACGTTTCGTTGACAGAAAGGATATGTTTGTTTATTACTGTTTCGGGAACGAACGAACCCGCGGCACTTCTCTGTTCTTTCCTTGATCGCCAAGGAACGGTATTGTCGAACAAAATATTAAGTACTTGTAACGCATTTTTCTCTCTTTAGTGATACAAAAGTATTTAATTTGTTTAATAACATTTAATAATGTAGAGAAGAATACGTTCATTGCGTATTATCACGATTAACTTTTCGGAACTGACGCCAAAATCGTAACACAGTTTATTACTGATGTTAGACCTGTAAAACCGATTTAACACTTTAGAAATACAAAGTTTCTTACTTACTACGGAGATCAAACGAATAAATCATTATAAAATTAAAAGAAGGAATGAAGTATCTCATCAGTAATTATACATTGAGAAAAAGTTCTGGTTGAAAATGTATATGAAAACAGAAGATTTTTATCATATCAATCAGAATTTTGGTTACCTCAACTAGAAATTATAACAGATTCTACTAGAAAATTCTGATTTGTCAATTTTCAATCAGAATTTCAATTAATATAACCAGACTTTTTTTCCAATGTAAAGGACATAATTATCGAAAAGTCGAAAAACTTCAGAATTATGTTTTTTACATAAGAAATAATATTAATCTAACAAATACAAACAGTCAATAATGATCGCTTGTGGTACTTTTGGCTTATTCTTATTAAAACATACTTAATATTAATTCTTTTTTTCATGCAAATTATATCATTTTGGTTCTTTAAAATAACTAATTTCAAGGAACCAAAATAACATAACTCGTGAATTGAAAAAAGATTTAATACTAAATATATTTTAATAAGAATAATTCAAATTTGCAGATATAATATAAAGAAAATTGAATTGTTTGACATTTTTAACAAAGAGATTTATAATTGAATAGATTTAATAGATCAGCCATTAGCTCTGAATGGTTAACATCGAGAACGCACGTTGATTTTCCGTTCTTTTCTCAGTCGCTGAGAGCAAGAAACAATATTATTGAACGAAATATCGAATGTTCGTAACTTGTTTCTTTTTTCTTAACAGTACAAGGGTATTTAGCGGTCACTCATCTCGGAAAAACATTTAATCATGTTCATTGTTGCATACGATCGCGTCCCGGCGTCGGATTAACATTGGGTATGTACTGTTTCTTTTCGTTTTTTTTCTCTTTTGTT
>NW_017255975.1:387749-419266 GCF_001594055.1 Mycetomoellerius zeteki
CTCTCTCTCTCTCTCTCTCTCTCTCTCTCTCTCTCTCTCTCTCTCTCTCTCTTTCTCGATGATACGATAGTATTTGGTAATCACTCGTCGATCGACGAAGCAGGATAATCGCCGAAAGGATTATTACGCGGTTATTACGTACATTGAGCCCGAAATTGAAATATTGCCGACGATTTTTTCACAATTCAGGGATTACCGACGTGTTCCTCACATTTTTTTTATCGTATTCACGTGTCGAAAATGAACATGACACGTACGCGAAGGTAAATACGCGTCGGGAATGTAATGTTAAATTGCGTATCGTGTAAATTTGCGCGCACGATCGTAATCGACCACGTTTTACGCAATTCACAATTTACTGAGTGTGTGTGTGCGTCGGTGTACATGAATCGTCTTTCTGGAATTTCAGAGGTGAACAGAAATTAGCAGCGATAGGACAGTGATGTGCAATGGATGCGTGCAACTGATGAGCGAATTATTTATGATATAATTGTTTTCCAAACTTTATTTAAATTTTATGAGCAGAAATGTAACGAGCAATTCGAAAAATTGATTCGAAATCTCATCTCTTATCTAAAGCTTAAAACGTTTGATTGCGCTAAGGGACCCCATTTTGCAACGCAAATGTGAAGTCATTTCCGACATGTTTTTGCATGCTGAACACGAATCCATTGGCTAAAGTTGACTATCGCGTCAAAATTAAGAAAAATGGTGTCGAAAGAGATCACGTTTTTAACCCCTTCAATGTTATTTTCCTCAAAAATTTTATATGACAGCCAATTTTTACCGAATTCGTCTTCAGCAGGTAAAAATACATCAGAAATAACTTTACATTTCTGACGAAAGACGAAGTTAAATTTTATTGGATACTATTACATGAGAAAACAATTATCTATTTTTTCAAAGTATTATGTCTCAGAGATAAAAAATCGTATTAAAATGAACGAAAATGCATTTTAAAGCTAAAGATTGAACTTTGGTGTGGCATTAATAAAATTAAGGGAAGAAACTAGCTTTGCCGATCTACAAAACTCTTGAAAACTCTCAAAGACGTCGTTTTTTGCTTTTTTTAATGACATTTTTCTCAAAATTGTGACTTAATAGTCAACTTTTATCAACGGATTTGTTCAGTCAAATACACAGATTGAAAATAACTATTCACATTCATGTATAGCATAAATTAGGTCAAATTTTGTTCCACACTGTAATCTATCATTATTACGAGTTGCTCAAAGAATTATGTATCAACGCATGATGTATCAACGAGAAAATGAAACGTCGAGTCTAATTCTGCGGAAAATTCGATACACGTCATTCAAACGCAAAAGATTTGTATTCGTGCTATGTACACAGATAATTTTCATACACAAATGAAATTAAATTATAAGTCTGTATAACGGAAGATACGCAGTTTACGGATTGCTCTTGCGGGAAAGTGTACATTGAGCGGTCATGTGTACATAGGGAAAATGTAATCTACGCACGAAAGAATATCAACGTGATGTCAGATTAAAGCATGCCACATAATCAGCATTATCTGAATATAACATTAAGACAGAACACGAATCATTATTTGACCAAACGTCTACAATAGCCACTACTTCATATTTCCCAAGAAAATACAGAGAAGCCCTAGAGATACAGAATCCTGATAATCTAAACAAAAACAATGGCTGTAACATAAGTGACGTGGGAAAACCTCGTTTCTTAAATTTGATCGGCCGAAAGTAATCGCTTTTACCATAATCTCAGCGATCCTCTTTTCCCTTCGTCCTTCTATATCTGAACAGCGTATAAAAGAGAAATCTCCTAGAAAGAAGCGACTCAATAGCAGGTTGCTTTTTGTTCGGATAAAGTAAACTGCAATGTTCACGAAACGTTGGCAATTAATGATGTATCAAGACATAATGAGAATCCGTAAACCGCGTAACTTCTTTGAAAAAAAGTACTTATAGAAGTCTCACAATAGTATTATCAAAATTAAAAAATACGTTTCTCTCATTCGTCCTTTAAACTCTATATTTAGTATTATCAAGTTTACGTAATTGTTATTCCTGTTATAAAATAGCAAATGATATATTTCTGACGTTTGAAGAGTGTAACAGCTGACGCGGGTCGTCGTTGATCCAGCTTTAACGGATTTCCCTCATTTTTTTCCGCTTTCAGATAGCCACGGAGGATTAATAGTAACCTTCGAACAGCTTTAAACTAATATTTATGAGTGAGATTCGTGGAGTAGCACCCGTTTGGAGTAAGCTAATGCGTTGCGTTACGCTCGATAATCCGATAAATGCGATTACGAATCACAATTTATGCGTCGCGTGCACGCGCTCGCGTTTTAACGATCACACGCCGAAAACAAGAAGTGTCGATCAAATCCCTCTCCCGCGTGGCTGCCGCGCGCGAACAGCTAATCATACCACCACTCTTAGAACACGCCGTATCGCTGGTGTGAAAATTACTGTAATCGAAGTCGCGACAGAAAAAAGACTGTTGTAAGTGCCACTTTCGGAAAATTATTTCTTCAACGGAAAGGATTCCTTTACCGAAGGTCGAGAGAAGTTGATACGCGTAAAACACGGACGCTTGTTGTGAATATTTATACGCCTTTTAAATTATTTATGAAGTTGAGAGCAAACGTGCCGACGTTAAACGGTGCTTTTCTTACACTCTCGGAGATGAGTAAGAAGACATTTTCCGGGAAAATAATTGCTTTCGCGCACGAAGACTCTATTTTGGTAGCTCGTAAAATTCATGCGACGGCGTTACCGCACCGGCAGGAAATCGATTTCACTCGATATCGTGTACAGAACGACTCTCTTTCCACCGAGACAACGTCGAACAAGCCTTTGCCTGCATTAATAAATTTACTTAGCGAATAATCGAGCGAGGCTCGAGACCGCGCCTACTGTCTTCGGATATATACGACGACTTTTGTATTCCTGGATCCGGCATATATATTCGTGGTCGTGTATATAAAGGATTCTAGGGGAAAAAATTGAAACATTACTCACGCAGCACCATTGTTCTCTCCCTTTCGTGCGTCCCTACATGCAAATGGTCGAGTTCTCCGCGCCGGTGTATTTCACGTTGAATTTCATGCTGAAGCGCACTCGATGTAGCTTATCTATTATCTGTACTGAGAATCTCTTTCGTTCCGATAATGAGCCATCTAGTGGCATTTCATTTGAATTGTCTTATCGGCACAACAAGATCATAATCTTTTAGCTTCTGATTTTGAAAATTATTTACTCGATCGCATCGTAGCCAATTTATGAAAGAGTAAACGGTTTATAAGATAATCGCATATCTCCTCCAGATTTGATCTTGAATGCTCACTTGTTTCGGTAAAAAACTTTCGTTTTATTCAGTTACCCTAGTGGAAATCTCCTCATAGGTAGTTCTAAAAATGCCCATGACCCAAGGATATATACCCATTTTAGAAGAGTATATACCCATCTAAAATGGGTACATACCCGTTCCAAATCTTCCCATCATGAGGAGATTTCCACCAGGGTACTTTTGTGTAATTAAAATAATAATTTTATATGCAGATAATTCTGAAACTCTTCTTTTCACGAATAGAATCGATTATTTTTTATTTAAAGTTTTAATTAATCAACTTCTAAAAAAACTATCAAATTTTATAAAATACCATAGTTTGCAAACATTAATTGTACTTATTAGTGAAGCTACAAAGACCATTTGATTTTCATTTGAAACTTTGTTACTTTTATACCTGCATCAATTTGAAATTTAACTCGTCTTTTAAACTCTGTATTTTACAACTAGAAACTATAACTACCATTTTTCTTAATTTATCTTCAACATCTGAGATATAAAACTCTTATGGGACAGTCTGCAAAAATTGCATGTTACACATAATATATAAGATGTACTCTGTCGTGAGAAAGGAAAGAAAAATAGGTAGTCGCATGTAACGAGACTTTACGGTCGTATAACACGTTGATACTCGAGGTTCACGGAATACGAGATTCCTGGATAGGGGAGGTAAATCGACGATTAAACTTCGTACGTCGATGGCAGTCTTGTCGTTTAGGGTTTAACTCGGTAATAATAACGTCGTTCGAGTCCAGGGTCCCGAAAGTTAACGACGGTGTTACGCGTCTGCAAACGGAACGACGGACTCCGCCGGCTTGCTCGTTTTAAAATTAATCGACCGACCGATGTTCATCGGGGAACGACCGAACTTCCAGCTGGCGTTCCTCGGATAGACGCTTTCGGAGAACTCCCCGGAGAGAAATGAAGGAGATACGGAGAAACGGTGTGACGTGAAACGAGCGACCGAGTAGAATCGTTCAAATTTTCATCAACAACGCCGAGACGAGAAAGAAAGAGGAGATTGTCGGCGTACTCTCTTTCTGAAAGTTCGCTTTCGCCTCGTTCGCATCCCACCCCGTTCGGATGCTGCGCCCTGAAAAGCATCAAGGAGCACACGCAACGAATCTTCATGTCCGCAGCTATCGCGTTTCCCCTTCATAACACCCCCGAGCATTTGTCTTCATTTCTTGCGCCACTCTAAATGACGGTACGTAGTTATGATTTAAGGCCGTAGTTCTGCGGTGAAGGTGAAGAAGAACCCGAGGTGTAGTCGCGGGTAAAGCGAGCTTTCGTCGTCGACGAGGATAAGGGGGTGAGTTGCTTACGTTAGCCGAGGAGTCGTGAAAACCGGCGTGATCGTTCTCACCCGTTGTAATGGCAGGTAGACGGGTAATTAGACTATCGCGTGACACGAGAGTTGGCAAAAAGTGAGAATTTTTCATCGGGTAGAATGTCGCCTGCGTTCCGTCTTGATAATCACGAATTACGTTCTCGCGAGTCTTTCGTTCGACCAACGCGAGTACAGAAATGCAGTTTATCTGCGATCTCTCGGTTGTAAGACCGTTGCGAGAGACACTGTCGACGTGGAACTTACGGAAACACAATCGGCCGTTTCATCCTCCGCTTGGAGATCCTTATCTTGCGATCTCGCCTTTGAGACGTTTCTCGCGCGTGGCAAGCTGACGAGAGAGCAAGTTAGCGAGAGGATATCGTTTAGGGTGCACCCAGGAATCTCACCGCTGTTATCATACTAGCGATGCTGTTTACAACTTTCCAGTCACGACATGCCTTATTATTGCCTTGTACCGAGTGATTCCGTATGCCGCCTATCGCGCGCTCTGCTTCAGGAAAATAACAACCGACACGGAATTCCGTGCATGACACCACGCTTGCTGCTACTCGAATTAATAAATGCATTGCCATTGTACGTAGTGTGCGATCTTTGTTAAGTCGCAACCAGTCCTTTTCCTTAACATACATCACAGTTGTCGGAAAAAAATACATTTTCTAGATTATAAAAAAAAGCTGTACTCAGACCAAGCAAGTGCGAACAAACGTGAATGAATGACTTGCTTACTGATTCAGTACTGACGGTGCTGTTCGCATGTATTGAGGCAAATTCATTCATATTTATTCGCGCTCGTTCGCATTTTAATCGACTTTACTTCGAAGACTGTTATACTAATTATTATATATACAAATGCTAAAATTTTAGAGCCCTGTATCTTATGCAGCGTTAGTGTATGTATGAAACACCCTCAATTTATTCCCTCAAAAGAATACTGGTGCTAATAAAAGGAGTAACAAAACAGAATATTAAAATGGTTTTAAAAATAAATATTATTTTTTAATAAAACTAAAAAATATGTTTTAATTTTTCGTTAAATATGAAACGTGTATATTAATTTTTGGGGGGTGCTTTATACTTATGGTCAAGGCTGTATGTTGTAAACTTTATCATTTCATCTCTATTTTACATATTAAACTTATAAATTTAGTGTGTTAGACTTTTAGACTCTTAGTTACATTTTTGAACTTCCAAGTTATGAAATTAAATTCTTCTTAAACTCGCGTAAATATCTCTTATCTGCATTTTAATTATTAGACTTTCGATAAATATGTGACATTCAAAAATATCTAATTAATCGATTTGTTTATTTTCAATAATTTGGTTTGTCGTATATCATCATATGATTACCTTTAATTGTTGTTTATTAACTAACGGTATAAGAAAATGTGACGCAAATTTTACATTTTAACAATATTAAATTGTGATTATAAATTTTGCAGCTATTTATTAAGTGACGCGTATAATATCAATGATACTTCAATGCAATATCAATGATTGTATTATCATTGATTATTTTAATGCAATATCGATGGTTGCAAAGCAATTTATTTATCTCGTCATATTACATTGCGGCCGTAAATATTTTTCTCAATACTTTTATTTAATTTATACATATATATATTGGCACAAAACTCGCTTTAGAGTAAAAACAACATTGCTCGCGATTTAATGATTACTCGAAGAAAGTGAATTTCTCGAGTTAAGAAACTAATGGAGATTACAAAATGTGCATTCGGATAAATGCCGAGACGAGATAACGTGAAATAATCTTAGCGTAGGTTTCACGTCAGCAACGACGCAGTTTTTTGCGAGTTGTCCTTAGCGCCCCAACGATTCTATGAGAAGTGCGGTACTTAACGTAGTATTAAAGTCCCGATAACATGATGCTCGTCGGAAAGTTGTGACGCCATTAAGATAATCTCTCGCGGTAGTATTATGCGGTACCGCAGAAGCAGAACGACAGGGTTCTGTGGGGTTGGAACGCATAGCAGGAAAAGAGGGGCACAGGCAAGGAAATATAACGAGAAAAAGCAAGAGGATAACGATGAAGAAAGTCTGTTATGAAGCGACTGATTCGCTTCTCTCTAACAATAAGAGAATCGCGAATTAGAAATAAAATATAAAATATCCAAGACAGAATTTGTTCGGATTTAATCTTTGGAATCTGTATTCGTGTATTTCATTGAATTTCATATTTGATTTATTATAGTACTTGCTATTTCTACGGTGATAAAAAAAGATATAAAATATCGAGAATTTAATAAAAAGAGAACGATCTCTTTTTAATTGTATCTATATATACAATTTCTTTTAATATTATATTTTAGAATAGCTTTAAATTTAAAAATGACAACTTAACGATATGTGTAATCAATATAGTCCAGTAAGACTTGATCTTTAATTTTTAACTCAGTAATGATAAGTGAGATGTGATATATCTTAACGAGAAAGATAATACCACATTCGAATCTGAGCATCGGTTCGACACAATTTTATACAATGTCCCCGCTCTCACATTAATACTCTCGTAAATTCTGATATTGCAAATTCTTGGTTATTGATTCTCGCTGAACAACGATGATTGATGATGACTTTTTTGCCATGACATAACGTGATGCTGGTTATAATCTTCTTCATATTATTATTGCAATTTCTTATTACACTTCCTTTGAGATGACATCAGCGTTTCAACAATTAATACGTAAGGTCTCTTCATTGCGAATATCATCCACGCATCTCTTGTAACATATAATACATCCAAAAATGTCTCACCGAATTTAATGAATATTTTATCATCTAACGTACAACTGAAGAAAGACCGGTGGTCCCGAAACGTCTTATTAATTTTATATATTTGATTTTATATTTTATGATCTTTTATATTTTTATATTTTTACATAGATTTTAAATTGTATGTTCGATTAAATGAGTATTGTAGTTTATCAGCTATCTAATTGAACGGCTCGATCGTAGACCTTGTTTAATATAATATTTCATTGTTTTTACGTTAACACGAGCGTCTTTATACATAATACTTTTAGCAAAAATGTGATTTATTTATAAAAGAATGATAAAATTATATTAACTAATATATTAAAAAAACAAATTTTGAGCACATGTAATTAGTTTTTATATAATTGAGATATAACAGATATTATATTTTATATAATCTCACATCACAATTACGATTTTTTTATAGCAATGTTACTGATAGATTAATCAGCTTTTTTTATTCTTAGTCGGTAAAACTTGAATGGCAAACAAGAGAATTAACTTATTCGTTCTGCTTCAATTTGCAGTAAGACAGGTACGAAATAAATAGAAAAAAAAGAAACAAGGATAATTGAACGGCTTGCGTGAGAAACGAAGTAGGTCAGGGAAAATCGAAAAATGATTAAATTATACTGTTTGCAGTACAATCCTTTACATAATCCAAGGTTTACTTACAAGCAACACCCACGAGTTTATAAATGGCATATTGGTGAAATATCTCGTTGGAAAGAAGAGTCAGTTTCTGACGTGAGAGATTGATATAAAATTGGTTAAAAGTTATCACGCGCAATGTATTACAGCTCGAAAAACGAGCATTAGAGAACGATGTGGTTCGGAGTTGTATAATTGAAGTTAAGAGAAATCTTTACTCGCGTTGGAGATTTAATCTGTTACTATAGAAAACACGGGCGCGATATCGTCGCTTTATCAAGCAGAGAGAATCTCGTATCGGGAATTGTCTGCTGCGAAATGAATTATACGGTACGAGGTTGAGGATAATGAAAAAGATACGCGAATCGAATTATCTGCGAGCAAAATCGATGCAATTAACACTTAAATGGCATTTGCTGGTTATCGTATCTGTTAAAAAAAAATTAGGATCGATTTCACGAATTCGTCCCATGCATATACGTATACGTCTTTATTTTGTTAGTACACACGCGCGCGCACGCACGTATATATGTAAATCGTATCTATTTTTAATTGGCTGTATATTCGCAGATGAAAAAGAGGACGATTATCTATGAAAAATATATCATGTATACATAAAATATACAATGTTAAATATTAAAGGAGAGAGTAATGGTATCTCCCTTGAATTAAATATAATATTTTGTTATATCTTTAATTTCTATATGTAAATCAATCCATTTCTGTGGCAAAATTGCTTAGTAAAAATAATGTCTATATTAACGTATACATTTAATAAATAATAAATTAAATTTAAGTCAAATTTAATATATTTCTTTTCTCTTGAGTTAAATTGTTGACTTCATTGATTTATAAAATATCAAAATTTTTATTTGACAAAGGCTCTCAGATTCAATAGAATTAATTTTCGATGTGAGATATGGGCAATTGAGAGCAAACGCAGTTAAATTTAGCATATATCTATGTATAATAATACCAAAAATAATAAGTTTATAACATTATTTCTTTATTAATACGAACGTTTCGACTTTGTTTAAGTCATCTTCAACGTATATCACTGCTTATAATTTGAAGTTTTCATTACTTGGTGCCTTGGTGGGTTGAGATGATTGCCAATTCGAGTATTGAGAACAATCTCCTTAACCAGCTGTTAAGATCTATAATGTGTTGTTATTTGTTAAAAAACTTTTAGCAATAATTAACGATACAGCTGTTTTTTCTACTCATCCAACACACCACGTATAACATTGTAGGAATGCCATAATGATAATATACAATTAAAGTTGATTAACTTCATTTTTAGAATATTAATTACGTTAGAACATATTCCGTGTCATAAATTCAAGTCAAATTATAAGCAGTGATATACGTTGAAGGTGACTTAAACAAAGTCGAAACGTTCGTATTAATGAAGAAATAATGTTGTAAACTTATTATTTTTGGTATTATTATACATAAATAGATATACGCTAAATTTAACTGTGTTTGCTCTCAATTGCCCATATCTCACATCGAAAATTAATTCATTGATTCAGTTATATAAGCTAAGGACATATTGACTAGGAGTAGCGATCTATAGAAATGATTGAAAATAACTCAAATAGGATGTAATTTGACATTATGAATTTTGCAGTGTAGCCATTAATTTAATCTATGCTGACAGTCTCTCTCTCTCTATCTATATTATATCTGTTTGTATAGATATACCATCTATATTCTGTGTCTCACAGATTACTTAATTCTATAACAAGTTATTGATTTTATGACATTGTCTTCATATGTCTAATGTAATACAATAATGTTTTATAACAAGACGACAGTTAATTAAATATTTTAATTAGTAATCCTTTAATTAGAAATAACCCGAAATCGGACAAACACTTTTGAACAGTAGTTACATTAATGTATAGGTAAGTATAGGTAAAATGTCAATACGAGCCGAAACGCCAATGTTGATGCTTACAATGCATACATATAACATTACTGTTTCTGACGAAGCTAGTAATGATTTTAACAAGTATTTTGTCAGAAACAGTAATACACTGTACATGTATGCATTATGTTGCAACACATTGTTTAGAGTAATATGTAAATATCGTACGCCGCAATTGTGTACTTATAATGAAGGCAGCAAAATGCAATAAGCTCATTTATCGCGCATAGAATATGTGCTTTCGGACACAGCATAGATGATATGGTATTATATGAATCGTATAAATTGTTTTTACATAAAATTGTTAAATACACGGACTGATAATTTTATATTATATCGACGTTTAATCCTTCGGAGCTGATGATGGGTCTATTAGATTCATTCAATTATTCATAATAAATCTGTTTGTCGAAAATGTTAAACAATTCAGTTTTCTTTATGTTACATCTACAAATTTGGATTATTCTTATTAAGAGCGTATTATTCTCTTAATATTTTTTAACAAAATGAAAGGTTATAAAAGAATTGTAGATTTTTTTATATTATATTTAAAACCTGAATCATCCTTAAAATATATTTACTATTTTGATACTAGTTATGTATATAATTTTGATTCTTTGAAATTAATTAATATCTTTTAATTAATATAAATTAAGTAGATCTTAGATCCAAACCAAGCGTTAATAACTGTGTTACAGATTTTAGCGTCAGTTCCAGAGAGTTAAATGAAATGTACTACCTCGAAGAAAATCGTTTCTCGAAGGGAAACGTGTATCGAATTGTCGAATCAGCACGAACGACAGATTATTAATCGTCGTCGACGATTAATCTATAATTACAAGCGTAGAATCTAATCGACTGCTATGTGATTGCTAACTGTTTATCCTATAGGAAAGATTGAATATTCGCATGAAGCATTAACAATACAAAACGTCAATCAAAATGGAATCAGGATGTGGCCGTAATATTCAACTTTAGAATAAATCCTAAAACGTATCTGATGCATTTTATTTTGTATCGGATATTCAATCATTTTACTTCCGTTAAAATCATGAATATTTATTTGCTCTCTTATGAGATAATTTATTGAAATATGATATATAATTCTCTCTATTTCATTTTAACATATAATTTTCTCTTTGGTATTTATTGCACGAAAAACACAATCGGTTTTCATCATGGAGGAAGTAGAAAGTTCAAACCATCGACATCGATCGAATAACAAACCGATCGAATCAGCCGAGCGCGATAAATCGAACCTTCCTCGTCGAGTTGACGACTCTCGACTTCAATTAGCACTCAATCTTTGTTTTTTATTCGACGTAAAGGTGTGTCAACTTCAAAAGAATATCACGTTTCTAACGCATGCCGATAATTACATGCGCACGCCAGTCCGAGCACTTTAATGGTTTGTTGCCTGTTGAAAATTAATTATTTTACGCCAGAAGCTGGCGCCGTTGGTGAGTGTATCGAAATACCTATAGGGCGGCAGGCTTAGCAGGCTGACGGAAGGAAGGGTAAGAGGACAACATGGCAGAGGCAGGTAGGGTGAGTCGCGTCCGGGGGTGGCGTGTAGTTGACGCTTTATCGGAAGAAAAGTCAATACCTGTGAAGAGACCTGGGCGCTCACTTCCTGATACGCTCGCGTTAAAGAGTACACTTTAAAGCACGCATAAAGCTCGTGTGATTTTTTTGCCGGAAACGCTTTCTTCGGGAAAATTGCAAACGTTCTTAGATCTAAGATGACACTGACTTGATACGACGTAAAAGTTTAAGCGTTCAATTATCGGTTTGAGCAATCACGACTACTCGCCGTCTTTTTACGATGATAATTTATAAGAAAATGACGCTCGTATTAAATTATCGCTCGACACAAAATATCCTGCGATTGATCTCGTCGGAGTACGCGACGTTTCATTCTTGATATCTCAGTGACCATTCTCAACAAAATCAAACGAATAAATCACAGCTGTCAGCCGCGAGATATTTGCCCGCTGATGCATTATGTATCTTTTGTTACCGATTCAATTTCGAAAAAAATATTCTGTTGAAGGATTGCTCTAAGAGAGATTTGCTTGTGCCGCTATTGGATCTTTCCCTGGCAATATCGCGTATTTTAAATTCGTCGATGATTCACTGTTTAAATTTCTCAACGAATATCACAGCCAAAGAATACTTTACGAAGTAAATACATCATTCGACGTAATATATTAGCCATTTATCCGCAGTATTACATCGCAATAGGATAAAGCACACAATCATTGGCTATTTGGTCTTACAAAATTTTAACTAGAATAATTGCTGATTTCATATTATTAATATGAATAAATATATATATATATATTTCTTTCTCGTTTTCTTCTTGTTCAATAATAGCATACTTTTCCAATGATTTTAAAAGAAATTATAACATCCTTTTACATGTGCAGTTTTATACAAGTGTATATTATTACATATTTTAATGAAAAATTTAATTTAAATAATTTTTATACAATATATATATTTTCTATTTATAATATATATATATTCTGATATTATAACACTAATATTAAAATATGTCGATGTCAGTGATTTTATTAAAAATAATATATATATTAATGATATTATACAACATACATACTATTTTTAATTGCAAGATAAAAAATATACATTTGAAACAATTATTCCGTATTGAATATCTCTTAAATGGCCAATAAAATGGTTCAAATTGGCTTGCCTGTGATGTTTACTTTTAATTACAATTTACCTTATGACTCTGCCCTTTTATCGCGCTCGCCAAAGTACCGATCTCGCGCTGAAAAAGTGCTCCGGGGTGTCGTCGTACGCGAAACAGGCACACCTCCCTTACTCAGCATTAAACACTGTCGCCGTAGACGCTAATTTAAATACGACAAGAATTCCAGATTTCCTCGGTGGAGGGTGAGAGTAGAGCCACTTTACTACCTAATACATAGGGAATGCAGATACGTATCGGACAGTACGACGAGGAGATGCACGAAGGGGATGGAGAGGCAATTGTTTTTGTCGTGGGGCCAACGGAAGCTGATGGGACACCAGAGTGCGAGAAAGAGAAATGAACAAGGGATGGGGGAGATGGAGAGGGAGAGAGAGAAAACGGGGGTAGATTCTGTTATGCAGCGCTACAGCGGCCGATTCGGGAAACTCGGACGGGGTTGGTCCGAAAGCTCTCTCAGTCGCGGGCAAGCCGCCACGTAGTGATAACATTCTATATAACGCGGGCAACTTAAATCCGGTCCGCGTCTTACGACTAGAATCCCGTTCTGATAAGAGCGTAAGTTTATTAGTGGGAGCATGGGCGACTTAATTGAATCGATCAATCAGAAGGATGCAAGAATGAATTATTGTGTTGAATATAGACTGTCGAAAATTGAATGCAAGATCCACGTGGTGGGGACCGAAGATTTATATATTGCTGGAGTTTTACTCCGGAAGTTGCGATATTCGAATGAGTGTTAATTTCATCCGTCTTGTTTACCAGTTTTTCCGTTCTTCAACATTCATTTTTATCGAAAATGATTTTACGTGCGAAAAAAATAAAATATAAGCACCGATTTTAAATTAAGGACGTGTCGCGGTTTTGTACCAGAGCTGGACACTTCGTCGCTGACCATCCAATAGCGCAGTTACAATCGCAACTAACGAGAAACCGTGCTTTTATTTGTGCACCGTCGTTATACCACGTTGTCAGGCCACCGCGATTCCGTGCCGCACTATCATCTCCGGCGATTAAAGTAACAAACGTGCATATACATTCTCGCTGGCCTCGGATTTATTATACCTACGTTTGTCTCTGACAATTTATACGTACATTTGAATAAAGAGTAATATAACGATTTTAATATCTCGACTGTAACAAATATTTAACGTAGATAAAAAATATCGCAATATACGAGAGGTCCGTTCATTTTTATTTGTTTTTTTATTATTAAAAAGCAAATACGATTTTAAGACGATAAACGTTAAATTAATGGATTTATATGGAATAACATTTTCTTTCTTTTTCTTTCTTTTTTATTATTTCTAAATATCGGAAATATGTTAAAGATAAGGCTACCTGGTTCAAAGAATCGGAAAACCGTAATAGAGATAAAAAGATAGTGAGATATGATGGATTTCCCCAAACGTATACGAGATTCTCTTTGAACTGATCGTGCTAACGATATAGTGGCTTGGTTTTTGGCAACCGCATGAGCGGTTAGTTTCCAGTTGACCGTGCGAAAAGGTAGTTACGAACTTTATGATTACACAGCACGAGAGGATTGCTTCATTCGTCGATTACATGCAAGCTCGCACTTCGTAGACATAATTCGCAAAGTGTTGTAACGAGAGGCAGATTGCGTGCAACGATATTGCATATCTCGTTTTCAGGATGATTTTACACGCGTGAAGAATTCATTTGAATCGTTATTCTTTGTCAAATCTTGACGTTAACTGCTTTTTTTATTTAACTTGAAATTATTGGGTAAGCTTTTAGCGGAATTACAAAGCTTATTAATTTACGTGATTGTCTCGTCGAATAAGCCAATAAAAATAATTTTTACGAGAAGGTGAAAAGTTAGTACACTTATCATTCGGAACGTTTGGGCCGTCTCCAATTTCTGGCAATTGTGGGCGTTGCGGATAAAAAGGAGGTCAACCAACGCAAAGTGTAATAGCGCGGCGCGACGAACGAGAAAGATTTCGCATTGCGCGACGTGCCTGCAATAGTCGTTAAATATTCATGACAACCGGACGGTCAGATTTGCAGGTGGCTAAATTATTTACGATTCTTTTCTGTCGTAATCGTGTATAACAACAAAGTTCTGTTACAAACAACGATAGATATGACGAGTATGAAATATTTACGCAAAATTGGTTTATTCGTTTTGCCACGTGTTCTTTTTAGATCTTCCCATGAATAAAACATCTGCCAGTTAATTACTGTAATTATCACTAAACTATCCTTTTATCAATGAAAACAAATTTTATCTTACAGCGTTACTAACTCAAAATTATATTACTAATTTGTAAAAGCAGACCTAATCAATTTTCACGAAATTATTATTGTATATTTTTTAAAATAATTTCTTGAAAAGTACTTTCGCGAACAAATTACAAAATAAAGATGACGATAAGTTCGCGTCGAACAAGCTTGTCGTTTACAAAATTCGTGAATTATGTGTCAGATCGCAAGATTGATTGTTATTTCGTTTCTTTCATTCTTTTGCTTAACTTTGAGTTAAGCAGAAGGCGCGAAAATACCCACGCCGTTAAACAAAACGGCTAGGGGTCGCGACAAATTAAAAAAACCTCGCGCGACTAATTAAAGGTTAAATTGAAATTATGATCTTTGTTCCTTCTTCGTGACGAATTACACAACGCGGCATTCATACGCCAGTCGTCTTCACGTGGCGTTGCTTGGTTGAGTATAGCCGAGACAAATTTCATCCGGTATACCCCGTTACAATCGTTGGCTGTTTGCAAAGTTGTAACCGCGTGAGTCTTCCGGAAAGCTACTACGTAACCGTCGAATTAGAGCGACGATGAAAGACCAATTCCCGGATAATCGAACTAGCTCTCGTTTCCCGTTAGCCTCCGTACGAGACGTTATATTGCTTCATCTCTCGAGTTCAACAGAAATTCCCGAGCTGTGCCAAAGCGGACAGTCGGCTTTTTCTCATCTCCCCTTTAATGTCGAAATATCTCCTTAACGTCGAAATGCCGTTCGTCAGCTTGTATTCACTCCTGCGTAACGAATGAACGTAGTCTTCATTGCGGAACTACGACCGTTTGCTATCTCAATAAATAATTTTATCAATTAATTGAAACTATGAATACTACATAATTATTTTCAACATTTAGACAATGATATATTAATTAACATATTCGCGAATACAAATTGAATGTGGATGTTTGTATTACAAATCTAACGCAAACGGTCATGCCTTTCGCCGTTGGTTTAGTATGCCTTCTATATCCTCCGTTTTCACGTACCAGCCGAATGTGCAGCGAGCTATTTAAACTTTCGGTCAACGGAGGAGTAGTTAAAGTTTGAGAAATTCGGGTAACGCGTGTGTACTTTAATTAACACGCATACGTAGGAAGTTCCTTGGTTATTAAGCCCTGTCGTCTGGAAATTGGATGTACAAATCCTGCAATGCTCATCCCGCGACATTATATATTCACATTTTGTACTCGCATATATTCATATAAATTCTTGATTTGTCGTGAAATATAATCGCGCAGAAATATGTACATTCAGCGGAGCTAACATTTAATAATAAATGGGCTCCAATTATATTATAATCTTTTTTCCAGATATATTTGTCGCATTGGTTTATATTTACATTTCATTAAATTTTATGCTTCTAAATGAAACGTACCCTTTTTGAAAAATATATATCTTTAAAAATATATTTATGATTATATGCATTGTTTAACGCTTATACATATGTATCGTTCAACGCTATGAAGTTTCTATATAATAAAATTTTGTCTAAATGACTCCAGAGGGATTGAAATGAAGAGGGATTCACTTGGTTAGATTTTGCCGAGCTGTCCTAATTATCCACAGAACGGAAAAAGCTCGGACGGGGGATGCAGCTGATTACCAGCGGGGTGCAGTAAATCCTAAAATCCACCGAATTTCGAAGCTCCGAGGTATGTCGTAATCGAGTCACTCCGCGGTCAATCTTAAACTACCGAGTTATACGAGTGACTCTGCGGCACTCGCGCTCCGGCACTTTAATCCGAGGGACTTGAGAGTGCACCTGGTAGACGACGCTGGTATATCTCTCCCCGGCTGCGAAGTTCAGGTTAGCTTGCGAGCGCGTTAGGGAGGTGCGGGGATGGTAGACCCAATTACATCTCGTTCGTGCAGAATTGGACGAATACATACAAGATGCTTAAGACGCCTTAACTATCTTGGGATTTGTACCCACATTCTAACTGTCGAGATTCGTTTAAATACCCTACGCTGGACTTTCGTCGGTTACCGAGGATTTCTATCACCCCATAAATTTATCACTGTAAACTCTAACAAACAGGTTTTACCGAAATAACCTACTGTATTTTTATAATTGTATAATTTACAATTTAGATTTTTATATAAATTTTGTTCTGGTCACTTTATATATAAGTAATATTTTCTAATTATTTGCCCGATTTTTATTTATTATCTAATTAAGCAAGAAAATTCTACGATTGTATAAGAATTAATAACGTAACAATAAGTAAAATAGTAATATAAGAATAACTTGTTATAAATAACCATCAGATCGAATTCGACCGATTGTAAGTTTAATACAAGCAATTTTTCATTTGTTGCAGAACGTTTCTACAAATACGAAGAAACTGTCAGTTTTCTATGATCGTTAACGTTCACACAACGAAAGTTGTGAGTGACGATGAAAGAAATTTTATGAAATTGAAGATTAAAAATTAACCGACGATTAATATACATCCCTGCTTCGGGTTAATGGAGCGCAACCTATAGAAGGGAACGTGATGACACGCTGCCAACCGAAGATGGAGGTTTCTTAAGCCAGGATTAGAAGGCCGTCTAAAACCCAAGCGCTCTTGTCCTCATCTCAGATCGATCAAATCATTGACGTGAGCTCCTTGAAGAGCTTTAAACTTGGCGCATTAGATTCCGCCAACGCGCGCGGAAGCTGTTTCAATCACGCGCTGCAACAAATCTGTGGAGATCTGAAACTGTGATTCTACATGACGACAGAATTGCTGGGGAAAAGGAAACATAGAGAATCACTCGATTGCCCTTAATCTCGGATGATCAAAGATTCGCCTGCTGAGAACAGATTTATTCTATGTCTTGCGAATTTCTGAGAAGCCGGTTGTCGCGGCGCAGAGGTTGCGGCATAAACGATGTGCTCGTCGATGAATTAAAGCGTATACCTGGGCTGGTCGTTCGGACAATCGATAATGCTGGGTCGTAAAACTTCGCGCGCCGCACATAGCGTGTCCGATACATAATGCAATTCTATCCAGAGGGTCGATGTCTCGAGGTGTGAAGCGAAAAGCGCTGGGTCATTCTTAGTGCCTCGAAACAGATCTCGCGAGATGCTTCATGTCAATTACGACGTTAACTCGTACATCGATCTTGTGAAGTTGACCTGGAGTGCTTGAGCGTCAGAAGAACTGGAAACAAGGGCTAATTGGAAATTAGAAACAAGTGTGTTACTCGAAATAAGTGATCATACGTGAATACACGAGAGTGCTCAATAAAGTGCGGATTTCCTTAAATTTTTTTTGCGAACGAGGTCGATTTTTGTGACGTCATTGCGAAAACGATTCGGAATAGTGTCGGATTTGGTAAATATTTGTCGATACTTGAAAATCGAGTAGTTTAACGCGTCACGAGGCATCTCATCGTGATTCAAAGCCCGTTCGATGTGAATCGAAAAAAACGGTCTTTCTATATTGACACGCCATATCAAACAGAGCTCGTGTAAAGACTCGGGGGATACGTACCAGAGTGCATAAATCGTGGTGTACGAGCAATTGAGAAGTAAATCGGAAATAATTACTTTCAATGTGAGTTTAGAAAAGTCGGGCGATCTCTTGGGTATCATTACACAGACTTGAAGAATGGCACGTAACTCGTGAATAAAAACATACAGCGGGTAAATTTCGAAGATAGTCCTAATTACTGAAGCGCACAATAAAGTTGCATGAAAACTTTCGCGAGGTTACGAAGAATTCTCTCGCGGGTATACAGAAATCTTTAAAATATATAAGAGCTAAGTGAACACGTGAATCGCGAAGTCGTTCCAAATCCGCGAAAATCAACCTCGTTTCTCGACAATTCCGGGCGAGCCCGAATGCGGGCGGTGCCGTATGTGCTTCGTTAAACTGACAATAATCGTCAACCGCGTGTCACGAACTTGTACGTGGGAGAGCGAGTGTTGGCAAATGAAATTCCGGGTGTGCACTTACGATGACGTCGTTCCGTGATTTGAGCACTCGAGCATCAAAAGCGTGAAAATTCAGTGAAACTGTTACAGTATTGCGCATTTTGACGGGAAGAAAATCGTCACGCGAAGAGAAAATGGAAGAAATCTAGGATTACAAAGGAGATTATTCATGAGTTATCTTGAGTGAAAAAAAAACAATTTCCATACACGCGCATACTTGGTACAGAGAGGAGCAGAAGAACGAACATATTGTTGGTCGACGACCATCAGAGCATGACGGTCCTTATCAAAGTATTCAGGCATTGATAGCTTGTCGATTCGTTTGAATATCTACAAGAGCAGATTCACAGAAAGAGCCACAAAGGAGAATCGCGCGACGTTAACGAAGAGTTATCTCGAAAACAACAAATTTGGCAGGGAAGTTTGTGCGTTGTTGCGAACAAATCACCAGAAAACAATAATCGACGAACAGTCGACGATTGTCGTGGGGCAAGTGATGGACTTTATCGGAGTCGACATGTGATGCACAGCGTGGCGACAAACGAGTGGTGTGCGCGATTAGTTACGAGAGAATGACGGTGATGTGTACATCGTTCGTGGATGTTCAGTGTCGGGATGTTGTAGTGAGTAACTGTCAATAAAAGAACGGCGAGTGTGACACAACGAGATCAGTTTCGTCGTCGTCGTCGTCATCGTCGTCGTTGCCGTCGTTGTTGGCGTTGCCATTGTCGTATACGAAGAAGGATAAGAAGAGAGCCGTCCGATACCGCTCACAGAAATACCCAGTATGAAGGATCATCGAGGAGGATGGCTGCGCGCCGTGCTACCCCTGATAACGTTCCTCTTGCATCAGACAGGTGAATACAATCTTATATTTAATTATTATTGTACCAACTTCTTTTCATGAAAATTTTGAGATGACTGAGTCGCGCAAGATATTTTACGTCAACTGGTGTTAATTGCGTCTCTCTCTTAGTCGTGAATTTATTTTTATAAAAGACAAATTATTTTAGCAGTTGGGAAATTTGTTATGAAAAGAACATAATAATAGTATTGTGAGAAAAAGCTCTAAAAATTTTGTCTTATCTCTTATTAAAGAAGATATGAAACATAAATAATTTGAAAACAAAGATCATTTTCAGATTTTATTTTTCGAAAATAAAGTTATAAGATAGACAGTGGAAAAGATTAAATTTGATAGTTTTAGGTAAATATTCCACGGTCATTCAGATCCTCTTTTTTGACTAAAATTTTCAATTTACGTTGACGTTCAATAATTTGGCGATTGAATGAAATAGATGATTGCATCGATAATCAGAGTTTAAAGCCGATTATTTCGAGGTGTAAGTGCACAAATACGTTTCAGGCATCTAAATAAAGTTCTATAAATGTAATCTAGCACGATGGATGAACGAATATTTTTTTGCTATTTCCTGTTGGCCGGAATAAACTTAAAGCGATGTAACGACACTCTGTCGTTCATTCGAACAAAACGCGAGTGTGTCAGTAAAATGGGCTACACCGACACAATGTATTGTTTTCCACCACGCGCCCGCGCACGGACACGATTATATGGAAATGTGTATCACGAATGAAATACTATAAGGTAGACCCAATTTTCGACGGAATATTGCGATTTAATGAGCTTGGAGTTAACTAGCTTGTACTGGATATGGGCTGTTACGAGTAGAACACGCTGGTTTCTTTTTTATTTAATTATAATGGAAGTTTGTTTCGCTAGAACGTTCGATAATTAATTTCAACATTTTAAGATATCTTGTGGTATAGTTGTTAATCCGTTGCGATCTAAAATAGTTTGCCGGACATTTATAAGAAAATTAAGAAGAAGTGACTATACCTGATATTTGTATTCTTTTTTTCTTAAGAAAGAAAAGGAACACCGTTGCTAAAAAAAAGTCATGTTATCGCGACATTTCGCGTAATAAGATGAATTTCGAACGTAATTTCCGCTCACAATTATTGAAAGGTAGAATCGCTTCTCGTGTATTCCGGTGTATTCTTAAATACCACAGACCGCTATCGCATTCCAGTTGATTTCCATGCAATGAATGGACTCATGAATAAAGCGCTTTAAACCAGATCGCTCGAGATCGTTCAGCGAAAGGCATTCTGCCAATAATTTCAGAGCGAACTCTATCGACATACCGAGTTATTCATAATTCGCTATATGTATGCTGAATTGCATTAAATCGAGTACAGTCGGTAGGAGCAACGAACAATTTGATTGTTGAGGTCGGGAATTTCAAGTTGTTCTTATATCAAACTAGGCTTCTCTGTAGCTTTGTCGAGCAATTTGCGGATTGCAATTCACTTCAACGATTCAACATTTTCTTTGTTGAAAGATCGCAAAACATTTTCTCAAATTGAGTAGCCCATTGGCAAAAATCGTTAACGCCATTTAAAATCTTTTTGATGAGAAAATTTGTATAATTTTCTTATTCAATCTATCAATATGGTTTTTTTTTTAAATTTAAGAAGTTCACTGTTTTAGTTAACAACGTGTTTAGTTAACAAAACGTGTATAATATAGTATGAGAAATACAATTTTTATTTATTAAAATAAATGCAAAGTGACTGATTTTGAATTGGAGAAAGTATTTTAGCTGATTTTGAACTGATAATGAAATATTTGTAACTTTTATTTTCTGCGCGCACGCACACACACACACACACAAAAACAGTTAATATTGATTTAAATAGAATTTTTATGATTTTGAAATATTTTTATTACCCTTTAATATAAAAAAAATTACATACTATATGTATATTTCCGCTATACCACGCTTAGTTATTTATTGGAAAAAAACAATGTCTTTTCCTCTTTTATTTCTATGTTAAATTCAAATGAAAATAAAATAATAAACATAGAGGGAAAATAAATAAAACGAGTTTTATGAAAAATAATAATAAAAGGAAAAATTATATACATATATGTAAATTATACATATATAGAAAAATTATATATATATAGTAAACCTAGATCTGTCAGAATAAGGATTTGACTTTTTTTGTAACTTGACCCACTTTCCTTTCCTGATTTTATAAGGTTTGTAACTGTTTTAAACATTTTTAAAACGTTCAATTTGTAACCAAGAAGCTAAGAAATTTAGAAATTCCAATATGTATTTTTTTTTAATTTCTCGTTATTTTGTATATTGGTTATTTAAAAATATTGGAAGATTCACTACTTAGAGTGCTCCTTAAAGAAGATATCGATCGAGTGTCGTGTCGGACATGTAGCGGAAATTCACTCGTTCGTCATAAACACGCTTCACGAGTAAACCGTATATAAATTACGTGAAATTTTGCCATGTCCAGGAATGATGTATAATATGAGGCCATAATGTTACATATATACAGACACATTGCCGATGCAAGGAAATTCTATTTACAGCATTTTCCCGTATCGTGAAATTGCATTTCAAACAGAAATCCGTTAGAAATTAAGAGTAGTTTACTTAGTTCTATTATTGAAAACGTACAAAGATTAAAATCATGTTTTTAATAATGTGTGTTTTAGGACGGTTTATTTAGGATTATATTTTACTTAAGCTTAATTAACATAGATAGAACCAGTTAATTTATTACAAGTTCCATGTAGATGAACTGATTAAACTAAATATTGAGATAAGTTGTCGAGCTTGATAGAAGTACGTATATAACTTTATGCATATATTTGCATGTAAGTAAAAAACTTTGATATAATTTTGCGACACCGTTAGACCTCGAAAAACTACAAACTGAATTAGACATGCTCGGTAATTAACGCGTCTAGGTTCTGCCGGCTGTTAGCTTTGGGAAAATAAACATTGCCTGAATTAGCAGAACAAATTTTCCTCGTTTCCCAATGGCGTTTCCTTGCTCTTCCGGATGACTTTTATCGTCTGCCACCTCTGTCCCGAGGATCGAGAAATGAGGTGTCCGGAAATTTCATCGAGGGACGTGAACTTTCTTACGAACGTCACGGAAAATTGAATTTTTAAGCGACGGGTTATTTGCGAGTAGCCGACTGAGATTTTGACTTCGTTTATTGACTTGTCCGTGTACATTTTCTGATTTTGTCCCGATTTCTGTTACCATTGAACAAAGGCTAATTACAACATTATAAATGTAACATTATAACGAGCAAATTCGAACGATTCTTCATTTACACATTATTGCGACTGTGCACTCTAAATCCATTATTTATTCGCCAAATCACTGTTATACTCATACATGTATCGCCAATAGAAACTGCATAAATTACGGCTTTTTGTAATACCGTGTTTCGAAAATATCGATGAAATCAGAATTTATTTGAAAGAGATATTTTCATTGAAGCGGTAAAAGAGGTAATATTTATCGCGCTGGAATGAAAGGGTCGATAATTCATTGTACAACGCGATAGACGTGGAAATACAAATTGCTTTTTATATCGACATCGAATTTGGTCTATAGAAGATTATTTTCATCCCGCAATTCTATAATTTACTTTGATCACTGGCTGCTACTGAAAGAGACAGGATGTGCGGGCAAAGAAAATCGATTTCATGAGTAAATTCATTCGAATTTCTTAATGCATCGATCGCGATACAATTGTGTGCTCAATGCGCACAATATGTAAATGCAATCCGGATATTGATAGTCTGATGTTTCTCTCGACAAGCATTGTACGAGAATTATATGTAGATATCGAGCGGACGTGTAACACGTTTGCGGAATGCGGCTGATTGTAAGTCGAGAAGCCAATTTGCCAAACTCGAGTTCGTCGCGGGCGGGCGGAGAAGATACCGCAAGAACGTTGCGACGTCCCATTGAAGTTGTAGCGCGAAGAGAATCGATGTTATTATACATACATATACCTCTATAGCAGCACCTATATATCTACAGAAATGACGATATATCTTCGCACAGCGTGCCTTTAAACGCCATAATTAATTGCAAACATGTTATTAAACTCGACACTCGGCATAACTTTTCCTACACACACATCTGATGAATATATTGTTTCTCAAAACTACACTAAATACACTGTGTAATCCATATAAGATATACAGAAAAGTTTGGTCATAAAGTTTTGCGCTTGTCAAATCATTAATAACAAATATTTATTTAAAGAAGCAAACTCTAGTTTTATCTTAATAAATATAAAAAATAACTATATTCAAAAAATTACTCAAAAATTAAAAATTGAAATTATATATAGACTACGAGTAATATCGATACAGGATTATAATGGAATGGAAGCTACCTGAAACGAATAGAAAAGTGATTTGGAATTTTGTATATCATTGTATAACTAAATTCTTTTATTAACTGACTCTGCGTTGCGAATTTTATTATTAATTATACCTACTGTTTTACACTGAGGATGACCTTATGAAGGTTGAAACGTATGTCTGTTGTATATTCTTAACTATGTTTTGAATATTAAAATTTAATTTAGCACTCGACATCCAGCGTTTACTCGTAGCCTATATATAATTTCAATAAAAAATAACAATTAACATTCAAAATGACCCTTTTTAGCTTTGATGCAAGCTTTAAGTTCCTTTGGCATCAACGATGGCTGCGTATCTTTCCACGGATAAATTCTCTCAAGCAGTCATTAAAGAGGTTTTTAGTTAGTTTACTAATGTATTTAATTCGATGTAAATCTTTTGATGCTTTTGGTATTTAATAAGATGATGTAATTAACACTTCAAAGTTTGTTTTTTTAAATACACATTATTATTATTACCCAGGTAGCGCGCTGACATTATTTGTCATTATTTTGATGACAAATAATAACATTAATTTTCTATCTGAATAATGATTTAATAAACGTAAAAAAGCCAAACTTTTTTCAACACACATGAGTGAAGAAGGCCATATTCAGTCAAGGTGGGTTTTAGATGTTTTAGTGCAAAATAAAAATTATATGTGTGAATTTTTACAATTTCCAGTTCAAACAATGTACAGAGAGAGAGAGAGAGAGAGAGAGAGAGAGAGAGAGAGAGAGAGATTTGTTAGTCTGGAAACACAGTCTTTGACTGAAGCTGGAGTAGATGATATCACAAATGAAATTGACAAGTAATTTAATATTATCGACTAATAAACATCCTTTAAAACAGTGCAAATAATTTGTTAAATATCGCCTCAATCGGGATTCAAAATGAGATCTCACGAATTTCTTGCTGGCGACACCCATGCGAGCCGTCTTACCAATTCGATCACCGAAGTATATTTGATGATATTAATCGTAATAACCTATATGTAGGAAAAATGTCTTTTTCAAGTGACGCAAATAATTAATAAGTGAAAATGGATCGAGAAATGTTCAATACAAATGAGTAAAGAAGGTTACATTTGGTCAAGACGAGTCTTAGTGTTTAATAATGTATCGTCTGAATTTTTATTATTTCCAGTGCAAACAAACTGCGCAAGAATTACATTATATATTTGTCGGTCTTGAAACACAGTCTTAGACTGAAGCTGGAGTACGTGATATCACAAATTGGCAAACAATTTAATGTTACTGATGCTAAGCATCTTTAAAGCACTGTAAATAATTTTCGTCACCTTGTGCGCATTTTAAGAATGGTTGCAGCTTGCAGATGGTGAGAATAGCAAATTTATTTAATAATTAACGTTCCATTGATTTATTGAATATTCATCGGGTATATCGAGACTACCGGAATGACGCAAAAGTTCAAAAGATATCTGAGAGGTATTTATAAGAGACGTCTGTGAAAGATTGAAATATTCTCTAGACAGTGCTACGACATCTTTTCAACGCTGTGTCGGTCAAGTACTTGACACAGTCACGTACTCTTCGCTTTTCCAATAACGATGACGCGTTTTTAATTTCCTTTGTCGTCGGATATGTAGAATATTCGTGCAGGTAACTCTGGTACACCTTTGTCTATATTCTATTTTATACCATAGTGAATGCCGAAAAATTGAATTGCAAGGTAGCTGGTCGGCACGGCCGAACAGTAAATCGAAACTCCCCGCAGAGATCCCGGCACAATCGAACGTAGAGACAAATGTAGAGAGAGCGAGAGAGAGCGAGAGAGAGCGAGAGCGAGAGCGAGAGCGAGAGCGAGAGCGAGAGAGAGAGAGAGAGAGAGAGAGAGAGAGAGAGAGAGAGAGAGAGAGGGAGAAGAGAGAGAGAGAGAGAGCGTAAACCATTACTATTGAGCTTATCAAAGTGATTCACGTGACTGGCCGACGGCATTATGCAAATGAGCCGTAAAATTATCGTAGCCTTCAGGCATCTCCAGGCAAGAGAATACCTGAACTTTCCATTATACATGACAGAGCATATTACTATAGTTACAACTGATATCTGTTTCAGAAGGTAAAGATTACATAATAATTCTCCATTGGTTGGAAACTGAATTCGTTTTTGAATTATCACTCGAGAGAAGCGTTCTATCTTTAACGCGTTATGAACCTTGTCGTATAAACGAATATCAAATGAACGAAGATTATATTTGAGAATTGATGTTGCAGAGTAAAATGATAATAATATAAGGTTTTTTTAGCGCCAAATTTCTGTAAAATTTGGCACTAAAATTTCAACTTATCGATGTATATTCGAAATTACGTCAAAACTTAATACTAATGTGGCGTGAAAACAAATAATAAATTCTAATATAAGATTGTGATTATATTGAGAGTTTATTAAAGAAGACAGCGAATATTTTTATTTTCTTTTTCATTCTCAATTTAATTTGTGATATTACTGCCCCAGTTTCAGTTTATTAAGATTGCGATATATTTCAAGACTAAAAACTAAATCGGCGCGCAATTTATAGAACTGGATGTGTATATAAATTTACACCAAAATGTTATTAATTAGAATGTTATTGATATTGAATAATACCTAATATTGCTATCGATACGTAAATTTTACGTACAAAAAATATGCCACTCTTAATTAATATAACACAAAAGTTTCATATATTTCACACTTTTAATGATAAAATATTTGTAATCTAAACCTTTATAAATACATATAATCTAATTATTAACTTAAAAAAAGAATAAGCACACTATCAAATTTAATTTTGAAATTATATGGCAGCATATCCAATGTTTCCTCATAATATAATATTGTAGGAATAAGGTAATTCCAATGAAGAAAATGTTGGTGATCCAATATTTATTGGGTGACGAAAGAATTCGGAGAAATACAAAAACTCTTGTTGCTCGCACGCGTTCACACGTTCACTCTCAATGACCGCCATTAAAGTTCTGTCTTCTTCACCTTCGTTTCCTCTCGCGCAAGCGCCCGCGGTTAACCTATCTAGGGACTTCTCACCTTACAATACAAGTGGCGCGAAAGTAAACTAGGAATATGATAGCATGCTTCTCACAATATTTACCACTAAACATACCAATAAAATATATAATAACACAAAACTGCTTAAAAATTGATATCATTTATCAATGTTATGAATTTTTAAGAGCTTGTCCCTGTTTATCCTAGTTTTTAATATGACAGATTGAACCTCTTGATAACCATTGAAGGCATAACTTAACGCTCAATGACCTCGCTCACTTGTATGTAAAATTTACGTATCGATAGCGTTCTAGGCCCTAAGATCTAGCTAAACCGAATAAAGGTCATTTCTACTTATCCTTCCTTTCTTTTTTTATTTTGTAATATTGATAGAGGATTGATGATCTGGGTAGAATGGTCGACAGGCGAGAAGTAGCAGTCTTCGCTCGGCATGCTTCTTAGCAAGCTATCAATGTCTTCGTTTCTGGAACGAAGAAAACAGGAAGCGATTCCTCCAATGACCGTCGAGAATGTGTCCAGCAAATTTATACGCGCAGACAGCTGCAGCAACGAACACGCGCACCTATATCGCTTATCGAACAGAAAAGGGATTACAACGGCCGAAGAGAGCGATGGCTCTAAAATTGGATCAAAGATTTTCTACGGCGTTGATCGAGATTGTGCGCGCGCGAGCGCGGCAAAAAGATTTCCTGTCATAAACAGTGAGGCTAGTACACGTATACGCGAGTACTTATATGCCCTTAATACGGTTTCTGGTAGACGAATAACTCTCGATTATTACCGCACGTTATAACGAAATACCGTTTCGTGGCGATGATACTGTCAAAGCTTCATATAGGTACTTACAAGGGGTAAACTGCTGAGGGAATTACTGGGCATTATTGCTGAATTTTTATGTAATTCCCACAATAATGTCCTAATAATGCCCTGTGTTGTGTGAATGTAACAGATTTCCTAACCTTAAATATTCCCCACTTAGATATTCGACTCGAGTGATAAAGTAATTCCCCAGTAATGCCCCAAATCTGTACAAATATTTGATTGCTAACGTATAATAAATATATATAGTATATAGGTTTTTTAAGTTAAAACTGTTGAATATTAATTATTCTAATATAATACGATGGCCTGTATTCAGAACACGCTTTTATCGATAAAAGCGCGCTTTTATCTCTGAAATTCTATAATATGCGTAACGTAAAGTATAGTATGTTAGCGCTTGTTGTAAGCGCGTTCCGAATACGGACCATCGTATTATAATAAAATAATTAATATTCAACAGTTTTAACTTAAAAAAATTATTATAATGTTAATTAATGGCTAGTAAGACCTAATAATACCTAGTAATGCCTACTGCTTGGTAATTCCTACTGATTCTTAAGTAATGCCTCAAATAATTCCCTCAGTGATTTACCTTTGGGTACTTATAAGGATCGAATTACGATCCCATTTACGAAACATATTCTGAAAACGTCCTTAAGATGTAAGAACGTTTTCTAAACGGTTTTAGAACGTCCCTTGGATGTCTGTATGGATCTCGTACGATCTATATTAGACAGATTACGCCAGAAAACTACGCACTTAATATCAATGCGGCGAATTGATGTTTGCTCTTTTGAACATATTTGAGTGAAGTAACATTGCTGTATAATTGATCGTTAAGGCGAACTCAAAGGTAAGCATCAACCTTTGAGATAAATCCGCTCGTTTACTGCCGACACTCGTACAAACTGCAGTTCATTACAGTCCGATGAATCGCCGCATTTGCGTGAATCGCATTACGAAGACGATCTCGGGAGAACTCACGCGTGGCGTTTGTAGACTAGTCGCTCCCGAGATACTCACTCCGCATGTTGCAGTTAGACCACAGAGCGCGTAATATTCACAGGAATAAATACGCGCAGTGTATTATCACAGCGACGACGGCTGACACTGTTTATATTTTCGGATAAAGTTTTCTAGTCGATTCGTTTGGACTTAATTAACGACTGTCTCTTGGCGAATGCAGTTCTCAACAGGTATTAACTTTTTCAGTAAACGGCTCTACTAGAAGAAATTAAGAGGGAGTTTATTTTGATAGTAATATTACCATCGAAATGAACGTTATATAGATAGATTATTTTTGGGGAAATTTTTGAATGCGCGTAATTTGTTCTCTATCGTTTATTAGGGAGATAATTACAAAAGTAATTTTCGCGCTTATATATTGACAAGTTTAAAAAAATAAAAGACCTGTTTACAAAGTTAATTGCATAAGTTAGATACTCTCGTGGATAAATAGCGTAATATCATTAAAGTTGCAGGGTTTAAGTTAATTCAAATTTATGCACACTCGAGTATAATTTGCAACTAAAACTTTTTATTTGAACACACTTCAAAAAGCTTTGATCACTAGGATCGTTCGCCAAGATTAATCGTGCTAGCTGTAAATCTGCCTCCGTAAAACCGCGTCAATGTTAATCGGTTCACGTTAGCGTTTTTAGGTTACGAACGTAATCTACGTCGGTCGATCTGGTTTACGATTTTTGTAATCGAGGCGGGAATAAGTTAGTTCATGTATAATATGTTTCGCTCTGCAGTCCGAGGTTGCTCGATCTGATTGAATCGCTCTGCTTTATCAGCGTGCAGGTACGACCGTAATTCTGAAACATCAGACCGATTCTACGCTCGACCACCTTTTGAGTCCTCCGATATCCGACGAGACGCGATGAAAAAATACGTGCGCTGTTATAGAAATATCAGGAACTGTTCCTGGCTATATAAAGCGACGTCGTAAAGTATCGATGGCATAAAATAATGTGAGAAATAAAGAGTGCCATATTACAGAATATATTTATAAACTATATAAAAAGCTTTTAAACTCTTAATCATTGCAGGCATTGTAGGTACATAAAGTGTCCTTGCCAACATTTTTTGGCAGAAAGAGATTGAAAATTTCTTAACATAATTTGTTAATAAAAGTTATCTATTTTCAGGAATAGGGGAAAGGAATACATTCAATTTTTATTTCTCTATAGATCGTTTCTTTATTGTATAAAATTTACTTTAAAAAATCCCTAATTTTAGACAATTGGATTCCAATGAAATGAGTTATTTTTCACATATAATGTTATTTATGCATAATGTGATGAACACAAAAGATGTCGTATACACAAGGCTCAGTAATAGATAGTTTTTGAGTTATCAAAGATGTGAACACAAGTTTTACCCCTATGATACATCGTATCTCAAAAACAATTTTTTATTGACACTCTGTGTCTACGATATCTTTTGTTTACCACATTATAAGCTATATTGTAATATATGTGAAAATTATAATTCATTTTACCGGGATCCAATTATCCATATAATTAGTGTGTGGTCTATTAATTATATGGTAAATTGGATTCTGGTGGAATAAATTAGTTTTCACATATGATGTAGCTTATAATGTGATAAATAAAATATGTTATGGACAAAAGGTTTCATAATGGATAGCTTTTTGAGCTATGGTGTAATACTTGTGCTCATATAGACCTTTGATACAACACTATCCCCCCATTAATAATTATATCTATGACATCTTTTATTGATCATATTACAAGATAACTTCATATGCAAAAACTAACTTGTTTCATCGGGACTTAATTTTCCATATAAGTAGTACGAAATCCTTTATTTAAGTAATCTAATTAAAATTGTTTATAAGTATTGCTAAAAAAGAAGTTATATTTATAAGAGAAATTGTTAATACAATAGCGCTATAAGAATGCTCCTTTAAAACTTTGTTGATCTGATTCAAAGAAAATATGTCACTTGTACGATGTCTTGTATTCGTAATTGGAAATTGTCATAACTCTCTTCGACTACATGCAACGGTACTCTGAGCTCTACTCGGAATTTTTTGTTCTAGTTGTATAAATAATATTCTTAGCGAAACCATTCGACTGGTCAGCCACGCGGTATATCGTACAGCAATAGCACGCATGGTATGGTCTAGTATCGCGATTGAAAAATTGCCACGAGCTATAAAACATTCTCGCGTATTGCGCGATCTATTTCGCGAGTGGCACTACACGAAAATAGGTTGCACTGCAAAACATTTCAAAAAAGACGCGTCGATTACGCGCGGACGGCTTGCGGCGAAATTGTTGCTGTTACAATCGTTTGTTCGTCTAGTTGGTTTTCCATCCGGATGTCTAACATTTGTTTCTCTGATGAGATCGATCTTTCTCTTCCTCTCTCTCTCTCTCTCTCTCTCTCTCT
>NW_017255975.1:419285-445863 GCF_001594055.1 Mycetomoellerius zeteki
CTCTCTCTCTCTCTCTCATTTCTTTGTATTATATTGTTTTCTTTTTTTATTGTTTTTTACTTTCTTTTTTCTTTGTAAATTATTTTTATTGTGCTCTATATCATGATTGTTTTTATTTGTATATTCCTGAAGAGCAGTCCTAAAAGGGTAACAAACGCTTTATTTATCTACCCCCTCTCTTCCCCCCTTCCTCCCTCCCCCCCTTTCCCTCCTCTATTCTTCTCTCCCTCTCCCCCTCTCTCTTTCTCTCTTTCTATCCTTTCTTTTCTTTTTTCTTTTCCTCAAAATTAGCAGTTATGACGATATACGTGTCCGGCGATTTCGAGGAAAAGTATAAAGATACAAAGTAACGCATACGGAAAAAATAATTGTGATTAAATTAACGAGATACATATTTGGTTAAGCAAATTTTGGTAAGGGTAAACAGAATTTTTTTATTATAAGCAAATATTTTTGTACACAAGACATTTATATGATACCGGTAAAATGTCGATTAGGATATTCGTTTAATACGTATGTAACGATAATATCTAAGTATCTGATTATTATAATTATAAAGGAAAAAGATGAATTAACGTGACGTGTACGGTAAAAGAGTATTAGTAGTATAAAACAGAATTACTGATTATCATAATTAAATAATCTGATTTCAGAGTTCGTATCAAACTAAATGTGTATCTGGATTTAAACCAAAATATATGCAACCAAATTTGCCTAGTTATTTTAACTAAAATTATAGATTGTTTATGTTTCATCTGGTTATGATATATGTACGTATTTTAAGTAAGTTAATTCAACTATAATAGTTTTCAGTGCAAACAAGTTTAAAGTGCAGTGAGTAGGGGAGACTGGGCCTCGTTGGCACATAAGAGGCAAATTGGCATTGCATTCCGTTTATGTATTTATGATAAAGGAAACAATGGAAAAGTTACTGCAAAATATTTCTTTTACAACATACAGGTACTTCTCTCTAAGTTTAAATCAAACAAGTATTACAATAGAAAAAAAAGCCTGATTCAAGAGCAGGCAAGTAAATTTTTGAGCCCCTTTCACAATTTCGTATGTCCTTCGGTTTCAGAAAGCAAATTAATCTAAGTGATGTATTATTAGTTAAAAAAAAAGTGTTTATGTACAATACGTTATTTTAAGTAATAATGACAATTTGTTATAATACAATGATCAAAATCAGACGTGTGCAGGGCTGGGGTACGTTGTTACATATTATAAGAAAAGGTTAGGTTAACTCGCTGTACCGCACATGTGAACATTCAATTACAATTTAACTCTGACAAAGGGTTTTATATCTATTTGATATTTCTATATTAAAGTAAGGTAAAATTAAAATAATTTACACTTGTTTTTCTGTAATAACATTTTGCTATTTGATCATTATAAAATAGCTTTGAAAGATACTATTTTTACTAAGAAGTACATATCTACTATCTAATTTTTATTTCTATTGCTTTTCTATTTACGTTTTTTGTTAATTTAATATAGAGTTTATCATAGAGGCAATTTATACTGTAATATATCTGGAGACACGGTAGTGTCTCAGCGCTAAGCCAAGCGCAGCGACACTGCCGTGCCTCCTTTACCAATTTACCCCACAAATCGAAATTAACTATAATGCAGCATTGTCCGTATTTCATTTATTACAATGAAACTACACAGTGTATAGAAACATTACTGGTATGTATAAAAATGTAGAGAAAGGTTTTCTCTATCATATTGATATATTTTAATCATAATAATTAATTGTTTAAAAAATTTGATGCTGAAATTGTGATAACTGTGTCAACGCGAGACTCGGTCTCCTCTACTTCAAAACAGAAGAGAGAGAGACAGAAAGAGAAAATGCGTGTGTGTGTGTGTGTGTGTGTGTGTGTGTGTGTGTGTTTTGGCAACTCTATCATATCACCACGATTTAGTGTAGCTTAAACTACCTAATATATATATTTTTATTTCACGGAATATAACAATGAGTAGCCTATAGATGGAACTTTGGGGTACGATAAGGATGTTACAGCTTCTCTTTTTTCTCCTTTCTTTTCTTTCTTTCTCTTTATGATTTCCATATCACGAATATCATTCTTAGAACGGAACGAGATTCTCGACGCTTCTAATATCGGTGCGATAACGTGCGCTCTTTGCATGCATCCCGCAAACGCGACTTCTTCCGTTTCTTATCGAGCCTGAAGAATGATAACGATCCTTACGACATCTTCTTGAATCCTTTGACCTGCATTCGGCCGATTCTGACCCGCACCGCGACACAGGATCCTTATTCACCTCGCAAAGAGCGCACCATATTTCGGATTTATTTCTGCACCGCCCCGTAGCGACTTCCGGACGCGAACTTTCCTCCGGCGCGCTTTCACGAACTCGATATAGCGGAAAATTGCTTTCCTCGCAAAACTTTTCCCAAAACTCTTTTATCCTGTGAGTGCAGAACTGTCCCGCTTTTATGCCAATCCCGAGATCGATGCGATGACTATTTCTATAACGAATATCGTGAATTATCACACAATTCTCAAATCGTCTGGACATTTTCGCACATATTTTGGACATATGTATATTGATTCGTTCGACTCATTTTAGTGAAAACGTATAAAAATACGTATTACAGTATTACGTATTAAATTACGTATAAAAATATATATGCATTAGGATAATCTATAAAAATATCTAAAAGTATTATAAATCAATATTCCAATATATATTACAGATTTATTTAACTGTAACTGTTACATAAAATAATCATCTTGTCACATAAAAAACAATTTTTATTTAAAAAAATTTTTATTTCTTTAAAAAAATAATATAGTCTTAAAAATTTAATTACATAGCAGATGATAAGCATATTTCGTTTTAAATGTATAGTAATAATATCATTAAATGTATAGATTTATTGGTGATAAGAAAAAGAACAAAAATGATTCACTTTTGCATGGAATTATTTTTTGCCGGCGTTTTTCACACTTGGGATTCAATACGGGCAAAATTGCTTCCTGCATGAAGGTCTCTCGAGCTTTATTATTTTCATACATGGCTCTTTATTGCCGATTTGCGAACGTAAGCTAACGAGAATTCTTATCACGATTCCCATGACTATCCTGAAATTGCAACACAGTTTCAAAGTCAGAACTGTCACGCGTGACGGTGGTTGCTACGTCCGGCAACAAAGCGGTTAGTTAGCATGTAAAATATAGAACATCGGAGATAATTGCAAAGCTGTCTTTCAAAGACATCCACTCCGCCCTAGGATTTTCTCAATCAAGAAGAAGAGAGAAAATGCGGATGACAGGTTTATCGAATTTTACAAACAAAGAGAAAGAAGCAAGGCTTTACGTTAAAATCTTCTCGGTCGAGAAGAAAGAATGAAAAATTTAATAATACTATAAATTACTCTTTGCAGATACATTAGGTGAAATTCACTTCTGAGTTTTATGCTGTGTCGTCATTTTAAGATATACAACTAGATTTTATAAATGTCCTAGTAATGAAAATGTGTTACGATGTTTTCGCTGTTTAATATCGCGCTAAAGTGAAAAGCATACTGTGCAAACGCGCTCGCGCGTGTTTGAAAATAACGTCAGTAATTTACGCGATGTCAATTATCGGGAATTCTCGTCAATATATAAATAGCATCCTCCGGTTGCTAATTTTTATCACGTTAATATTGAAACCCATGATTAATGGAGCGTGATGAGAAGGCGTTGCACGTTGTAGACTTCATTATAATATAAGTCGATAAGGGGAAAGTAGGTTACTACCCTGAAGCAAATTCGAAATATCACAGAAAAAGCAAACACTATTTTTCACGATTATACAATGCGCCCATTATTTTAAGAGTTTTTCTAATCCATTGTATTTGTTGGAAAAAAAACTAGGTTGTATTGCAGTACAATAACAAACCCGAAAGTCCAGTAAATTAGAGCATGCATTGGAGTACATGATCTGGATGCAGATATGTTTTACAGTGAAGACCAAGGCCTCTATTTTTAGTATAAAACCTGTCTCTCTTTGATGGTTTTCATAATAGCGGCAATGGGTTCACATAACTTTTTGAATTTTTACGAGCACCTACAGTGCAGAGGTTCTCGCATTTGTTTCGCAGGGAAAATAAAAGATCCATGTGAATTAGAATATATGTTGAATTATATTTATCAAACGAACAGATACGCTCTATGAAATACATAAAGCGCATGCATGTCGTGTATAAAAATATTCGCGTGTATCGAGGAAAACATCAAGCACTTCGTGTCAAGCCGATCCTTTTAACAAAACAACTGTCACCGACAGCGTTACGTGTATTTTCCTCTTTCTCGCACACAGCTGTATCTCTTCTTTAATTTATTGATTAAGGGATAAAAATAGCGATCGTTAATATTTTTTAATATATGTATAGTGTACTAAATGTCTGGTTAAAACGTACAAGTTGTAATTTTACAGTATATCTTAGTAAAAGATAATTTTTTAATCTTTTAATTTTTGCACACTGCCTGGAAATTAACCCGTTAGTTCTCAATTTTTTTCTTTGATTTTTTTGTCATTCTTTCAAATATATTTGATATATAATTCATCTCTCTCTTCTATCCGTGTTGAATCAACTCGTTACATACCCATACATTTCATTTAACTGGTTTAAAAATTTCTTGCTTCATGTTCGGTCATAAAATTCTTCTTTTATCTCTTGTAATAGAGTTTGTCAGAATTATATCGTGATTTTATATTTGCTTTATACTATTACTTCTTTTCTATCTAACTTTTCGCACATTTTCTAACTATTATATATTTATATACAATTTATGTTGCGAATGTTTGTAATATTTTCTGCTTATTATTTATAATAATCTATTTATTAATCATGTTATGTTGAATATATTACTCAGGTTAGAAATCAATCGGTATTTAACTGCAGCCTCGTTTTTTATCTGCAATTAATATTTTTATTTGTACTGCATTTGTACGTATGTATTATTTAATATGTCACTTTATTTGCATTCAGTAAAGTTATTATTATAACAATTATAATTATAATTATTGTATAATAATAATTATAATTATATAAGTTATAATTATCATTATTAATTAATACGTTCTGAGCATATCTCTCCTTTGTATGCTGTTGCGTCTGCAATCTGGCATTACCTGTTGTTTAATATGAAAACCTTATTACTAGTTAATAAGACACTTGGACTAGTTATCAGTGTTCTATTTGTAGAACAATAAATTTTGTACACGATTGTACTGAAGTACAACTTTCGATATTTCATCTGATTTTATATGCAGGGTGGGGCATCTAAAACAGGTCATCTGAACATTTCTCTTACTTTTAAAAATAAAAAGGTTTTAAACAAAAGTTGCATAGTTTCGAGGGAGACGTAATTTGGTCATGTTGTTTTTCTTATAGGTGGAGACGCCAAAAAGACATGAAGGTCACTTTCATTTTTTTAAATGGAATTGAATGATTTTTTTACATAATATGATTCCTCTGACTACTATTCTGTATATAAAAGTATGAAGGTTGATATATCAAAAAAACCAATAGTGTTGCGTAGAGCTTTACAATCGTCGTGTACGACAATACGAAGTGTGGTCAGACAATTTATTATTCGCACGCGCGCACACACGTGTGCGGATATTATGAGAAGCGGTAATTCGGCTGAAGGAAAGCGCGGAGGGCGGCACGGATCAGAACGGTTGTCGGCGCTTGTGATACCAAATCTCTTTGCTATTGTACGAAAGGCCAACCCGCGACACCCATGTTTCTAAAAGCACCAATCCGGAGAGAGACCAAGGTCCGGTGGGGATCGCAGCGGGGCCCAGATTTTTATTCGATCGTTGACCGAGAAACCGGACGGATCGTGTACAACCTGTAAAAGGATTATTTATTCGTGGTATCCATTATACGTGTGATACGAAGCCGTTATACGTGTGTGCGTGCGTACCGTGACTCAGGATCATCTCTAGGCGTCGTTGCGATTAATTCCGACCACGAGATTAAAAGAAACTCAGTGACTCAGGGTGACTCGACAATACTCCTAGGCGCGGTCCAAAAGGCGATCCAGAGCAACGAGTCCCCTAGGGGCCCTAGGCGACATCGCCGTCGGAACTTTCATCGCGGCATTACCGCATATTTAGTTAATTATCAACAAATTCGTTATTTCAGACTGTATGACAGTGAAATTTTATTGTATTGGCAGTGTATTGATCAATTAAAAAATAAACGTTCTTGATATACGGAATCACAGCGGGGATATCAATGTTATCTCCCTGAACCACAAAACATAATGTTTTTAAAGCAGGAAATTCATTTTAAAGCAGAAAATTTTGATTTTATATAGCAGAAATGAGACATTGTTTCTTAAACTTTTTTTGTTTATAACTTTTTAACGAGTAACGTCCGACGGCTAAAACTTCCTCAAGGTCACTCAGGGTCATGACCTTGACAACATATGTCAAAGTCAAAGTCTTTGGGGGGGGGGAGCGCTCCCCTAAACTGCATAATTACCGAAAACACAGTTGCTTATTTAAAAAATTATTCATACATTTCGTATATGTTTTTTTAAAATAACTATGTTTTTTTACACCAATTGATTCATCTCATTATTTTGTGCATGAAAGTATTAATATTCGATTGTCACAAAATTAATAGTTTACGAGATATTTAACATTTTATGTCAACTGATGTCAACTGATGTCACTTTTATATGCAGAATAGTTAGAGGAATCATATTATGTAAAAAAATCATACAATTCCGTTTAAAAAAGTGGAGGTTCTTCATGTCTTTTTGGCGCTTCTACCTAGAAAAAAAACAGCATGACCAAAATGCGTCCTCCTCGAAACCAAGCAATTTTTGTTTAAAATTTTCTTTTCTATTGTTAAAAAACAAGCAAGTTATTCAATGGCCTGTTTTAGATGCCTCATCCTGTATATTGTAGTGACTCAATTATTCCTTTAAAGCAAGCCTGTCCAATTTGAGCTCCGGAGTCAAAACGCAAAGCCATCGACGTAAAAAAATTTAATGTAGGTAAGATTTTGGGGACTGTAAAGTGTTGATACGCATCTAAGTGACGCTTATCAACAGTTTACAATTCCTAAAATTTTACTCACGTTGAATTTTTTTACGTCGATAGCTTTGCGTTTTGACTCCGGAGCTCAAATTGGACAGGCCTGCTTTAAAATAACGCACGTATCAAGATTTTAATTTATTTATAAAATTTTTGTAAAAAAAAGTTTTTCTAAGAATCGTCTAAGCAAAGTGCCATAGCGCTATCTATGGCTAATTACAGATAGATTCGGTAATATTGCCACTAAACTGTATAGTCTTAAAAAAGTTTTTTTTTTAAATATATATATATATCAAGTACACACATGAAGAGAAAAAGACATAAAAAAATGCATAAATAGAATGATGGGAATGGGTTAAAACAAGTAATTACAAGAGTATATTTGTGCGATTTGCACATTGATAGTTCTACACTTTTTTATATCTTTTATGATTCCGATTGATATTGAATACCCGCTGCGTTCTGTAATCTCGCGAGCTTGATTATATCTGTACTGATCAGCCTTTGCTTTTTTACCTTTCTCGCACCGATGCGATAATCACACGAAGATCAATGCAACCTTATACAGCATCACGTTTGCAGCTTTGTGAGTAAGAATTAACAACATATTTTTCATATTTTGAGCACTCGATTTACTGGAAAATATATCAGGATCCATGAAGTTTATCTCCGATTAGATATTATCGACTTTTGCCATTTACCTCTCTTAGGAAATATTAATTCTTGCTGAAAAGTACCTATATTGAATACATCTCTTTTACATTTTTCTTCACTACATAACTCAATACTTAATGGAGAATAAGAGTAACGTTTCTCACCACTGCAACTTCTCTGTTATCTGCTCTGAGTATCTCTATTGTACTCTTAGATCGTTGGCGCGATTGTTAGAGCGAACCGACCTAAGCACAATTGATTTTTGTATAACGTGGGCGTGTCGCGCTTTTCGCATTCGTTTTGAAAGAAACGGATTTCATAGGATTGCGTGTAAATGACGAGCCGCATTTTCAGGAGAATCCGATTCACCAACCTTATAGTATATTTTCATTCGTCAAAGTGTATGAATAATGAACTAGACAGATTAAGATTAAATTGCACCGAATAGAATGCTATATTAACCATGATGAATTGAGATATTTTTGAGATCAAAGGGAGCACGCTATATCTATCAGAATTGATTTCATATGTAGGTAATCCCTCAATAGATTGTTCGACTCATTTAACTTAATCCTTCTGTATACGTTATAGATTATTCAATCTTTTCACTTTTGAATGATTAATAATAATTCATATGCACTAACAATTCATATGCAAAATATTTAATTTACATTTACGCACAGTTCTTCAAAATTTGTTCACAAATAAGATATTTATTTGTGTTTAATTCTCGGTCAATTTTCATTTAACATTGTTTATTTACGTCACTTGAAAATATTTTTCTATATGTAACACATAATTATTGTGATTAATGGGTGTTTTCCATTTAATAATACAAACGTCATTATGTCTTTCTTGGCATTTTATGAATAACAAAGATAGAACGATAATACTTATTTCGATTTGTAACATATAGAAAGCATTCGAGATACATATCACCATATATGTATCTCGATGATCAAATGGATAAGATGCCCATACGGAATGAAGGATGTCCATGTTTGAATCTCAGCTGAGGTGATATTTTTAGCAATGAACTCTTTACAGTGTTTTAATGATAAGAAAATTAAATTGTTTGCCAATTTAATTTACGCAATTGTGATATTACATAATCCAGCTTTAATTTAGGATTGTGTCTCAAGACCGAGAAACAGTCGACGCGCAATTTTGTTTGAACTAGAAATTATAAAATTATCACAAACGTTATTACAGGCATCCGCCTTGACTGAATATAGCCTTTCTTATTTATTTGTACTAAATAAGATATACTAAAATATTCTAATAATGAATTCTTTGACGAAATTTGAAGGATAACCTCTCGACCGTAAAACTTGTCAATAATCTGTTCACAAAACTCTATGTGTGTGCGTCAAGTTTTTCTTTCTTCTTCTCTATATTTTTACTACATCATTCACTTTGCATTTTTCAAACAACTTGTTGACACTTATGCAAATATTGTGGCCGTGTGCGCGACGATGCATGCAAGTTTTGTGCTTTGTCATTCTGCAGCAAAAGTTGCAGAGTCGGCGAAATAACCGTTTCATATATATAGATCAAGTATGACAGGCTGCTGGACACTGGGATTTCATATTAGTATTCGACACCGACAATAAGTTTTAACGTTGCCCTAGATTTTAAGTATTGCTCGAGCTCTTCGTCTAGATAAGAATTTGCGATATTTATAAATTGCAGAATAATAACATCGGCAGGAGCGACGTATTTCATATTTCTAAAAATCTTTTTCGGGAAAATAATTTCTCGTTGGCGGAACACTGTAGAAATTCCCCACCAATACAGTTACAAGTGAATTTTTCAGAGCTCACGCGCGACGTGTTGCTTTCGTCGTAGATGAACGGGAAGAAGTATTATTGCGTCGTTCTGCACCACATCGCATTCTCGGGTCGACGAATTTTTCAAATTACCGTCGTAACGTACTGCTTTCGGCCGACGACCGGAGACGAGAGTCAGTCGGGAACAAATGAATCTTTTTTTTTTCGGTCCTTTACCGGAGGATTCTCTCATCGTGTGCGGCGATGAGTGCACGCGTGACGAACGACGAACGAAAAAGATTTCGCTCGGTGCATCCGCGCGTTATGTAAAAAAAGAAGCGAATGGAAATAAAAAATGCGCGCACGGTGTGTTTTATTATGTACGGTTGGCAGCGTGCCACGATCTCACGCTGCGGTATTTGTTAGTTTCCGTCTCGTTAGGCTGAAAATCTATTTCTTTACGTCGGTATTGTGAAAATGCGAGTTGCATCAGCGTGCATCCAAACGTGGCCACGCTCGCGGTCCACCACATACAACGAGAGCGTTTAGGACTATCGGGTTTTCCCTTTTCTTCTCTCTTTCCCCTTCATTTTTTTCTTGTTTCGATCGAGGACCGCAAGCCATTTGGATTTTAATCGAAAAGCCGGGATTTATGCTATTGTGCTACGATCGCGATTGTTCGCGCGCGAATTCTATTATCCGCGCACGCGATAATACACACCAAATATAGCGGCTCTATTGTGCTAGCGCTGCACAAGCATGATAATAAAAAAAATTATCGATGTCGCGATCGCTCTGCCATTGCAAAATTAATTGGCACAATCGCCATCTAAGGTGCTCCAAATAAAGTACTGATATTTGTTTGCGTGTATAATATACAGTCGAATATTTTCTATTTTAAAGTAAGAATTGATACGATTTTCACATTGAAAATTTAACACGCTGTTCTTACATACTTTATTCATACCTTTATATTCATACCATTATAAATATTGAATAATTGATAATAAAATAAAATCTTTTTAGAACTTTAGAATTAACTTATATAATGTTGGACGAAATGAAATAATTATTCGTATGTAATTAACTTACATAATTTAAGAATTATTCCCGAGTTTTATGTTTATGTATAATTTATCGTGTAAAGACTTTTACGTGTTGTAAAAATATAATTATGGGATAGTCACCTAATTTTTTTTACAATCACCTGCAACGTTTTTATATCTCAATTAAAATTATTTTTATTAACAATATGTTGTACATTATTGATTGTTTTTCCATTTATTAATATTTGAGAACATTATGGATACGAATTTAATCACAATTCTCTGAAAAAAGATTATTTATCACCAAACAAATATTAAACGAAATATAAATACATGAAATAGTTTATTATAACAATATTTCTAAAAAATAAAGACGTGTGAATGAAAAATATTCGACCAAGGCGGTTTCTCGTGCTAATATTTCTTGTGAATTTATACAGTTTTTAGTTCAAGCTAACTGCTGTGATAATTTGTTGATCGTGAAACAGCCTTAAACCGAAGCTCGAATAGTAATATCACAATTGAATTGACAAGCAATGTAATAATATTGATGATCATAGGCATCTTAATAATCTGCTGCTAATAAGTATCTTAAAACCTGTAAATAATTTTATTATGAAAAATATTACCTCGGTTTTAAAAAATAAAGATTCTAAATATGACGTTTCTTTATTGCGGGTTTTCGATGGAATTGCATATTTAAAGATTCGTAGAAAATAATTATTAAAAAGGAAAAAAATATGTTAAATAGTATCCAAACGATCCAAACGATAATTTACTGCAATTCACATTTTCGCCGTTGGGACGTAAAAATATCCCACTATCCCCGGGTTAATTAAAAATTATTTAAACACGTATTTGTTCGTACTGCATAAATCTGGCACAGAAACTTCATCTTTTTATGTTCACCTTTTATGAAAATTGGGGATTAAAATCTGTAATTGCCACGAATGTATCGTATGCTGTATTTTAAGGTTTATCATCACTTTCCATCGCATCTCCACGCATCATAATTGGTTTTTACCTTACTAGTGAAAATTTATAATGAGATACTAACGGATTACATCGAGCGCATTCAGATCTTCAACCGAGCGAGCGAGATAATCTACGCGTCGAAATTCGTAATGATATGCGACCTGGCAGAGTTACCATGAGCGCGTAATTGAATTTTCTGCCACCTACCCCGTTGTTAAATTATCTCTCTTTCGACGTGCAAACGTAACATCGCGGCGTGGTGACGGGCAAAATGAAAATCGGTAAAATCATATCATTTTCACATTAGTATCGGCATTCGGCGATGAAACACGGCTGCAGTGTCCGCAGATCTCCCAATTTTTGCACGATAATGCTTTTTATGTATACGCTTTGAAGGCAACGACATCAGTGGTTTTAAAATCTATACAGTCTCCGTTTTTTTTATGAATTAAAAATTGCGGATATGGTCGACATGTTTGTCACAACATGTTTATATATTCGTATAAATTTGTCCGGGACATTACATATATTAATATTTTAGATTTTTAAATTTATATTGATACGAAAAAAACATATAAAAGTGATATAGAAAACTCTTGGATACTCATCGAATATCCTGCGATACTGTAAACCTCAGGCATATGATAGTTGAAGTGAATTGTATTAACAGTGCTCTCAGAGTTAGCTAATAGTTTGGCATTAGATGTTTACTTCGTTGACTTGCATCGCGCGGCGTTGCGTGCATCACGCGTCGAACTTGCGCGTCCCCCCCAGTGCCAGAGAATGGATTACCATTGTTTACGTGACACAGTATCAGAAATTATATCCAAGTGTCGCAAAGTAACAGGTTCTCACGATGCATAACTGCATGGCAAGCATAGCCTGCAGCTCGATACCTCTCGTTGTGTCCAGTTATTGTATCGCATCGCGACGCGTCGCGTAGTGTTCGAAACCGTATGCAGTTCATAGTGAAGTGCATAGTGCATGCGGCGATATAATCCCCGAATAGAGATCGTTTCAGCTAGAGAGCACGCGAATCGCACTCAAAGTGACGGCGAATACAACGAAAGGATAAGAGGGAGTGGAAAGGGAAGAGAAGAGAGAAAAAACGGGAGAACGTGGAATTGGCGAGCGAGCCTCGCCGAATTATTATCGGTTATCAATTCGCGACGTCGCGCACGGCGGAAAAAGGATTTCCGCAGGTAGAACGCCGGCGCGATAGAATCGATGCGGTCGCGATCGGCTCGCTCGCGGATTCGGCCGGCGAAATCTTTTTATCCAGTTATTTTCGGCGATTCGATTCATCCGTCATACGCCGTGCTTGCTCGCTCGCGGTGCGTTCTGCTCCGTGCGCGCAATCAGCAGTCGCCAAGCTTTAACGACGTTATCGAGGAACCGTGATTGAAGTAATATTTGCTCGCCGGTTATTAGCAATTAGTCGGCATCGTGATTTCCCGACCGAACCGACTCCTCGAACCAGATATTCAGTCGCTCGGGAAGTGGGAAAAAAATGCACGCACGTCGAAAAACTTCTGCATCGCTTTATCATTCTTAGTTTCTGTGTTACATCAGCGTCATCAATTTTTCGCGAAGCTGGCGAAGTTTTCCTTCCAATAAGGTACCGTTTCGTTTCGGCGACATTCTTTAATCACTTCTATTTCTAAAACTGTTCTATTTGATGAATGTTTTCTTTTGTAACATATATCATCTAATTTAAATATGAATCTGCTTTTCTTGATTTTTTTTTCTTAATCTAATCTGAAACAAATTTAACTTCTTCCCCCAGCTGGTATACTGTTGAAAGTAATATGGCACCGTTACTTAAAACTAAGTGTCGCGGATATCACGACTATATAGACTTGTATTCAAATTTCAAGAGAGAGAGAGAGAGAGAGAGAGAGACGGCAGTTTTCTCTAATCTACAAAAGAAAGGGAGAGGGAGCAGACGGTGGCAGCCGCATCCATTTTAAAAGTTTTATCCGGTCATTTATACTGCTGCTCGACTCGTGACGTATCTTGTATGTATTTCCCTTCGTATGCCCCTACGGTATCGGTTCAGACTTACGATCCTCGGAATCTAGCATAAATATTCCAAGCTGTGAGCCTCGGGTTCTCTCGCTGCCGATGAATCAGGAGGAGATGGCGAGCTCTGACAGCACTTCAAAATAAATGTTCCTCAACCGCACTTCGAACGAGCGCGCCTCGTCTCTCTGATTGTCGGCTGCTGAATTATGGATTCGCGTCTGTCAGGAACTTATAGGAATAAATACTACGAATATCGGCGTTCTTCGCTACTCACTTGCCGATCTCCGCACGGATACAGGCCTCGTGAAAGGTTAAAATCGAGAGCGATGCGCCCAGGCTGCTCGCCTTCCGTCGAAACATATCTCGAGGAAAATTTTCGGAGACATTCATCTCTTATCAATCCCGTAAACAGGATATATCGTATTTTCCCAACGCGCGCTGAAGATACGGTGAGCCGGAAGATCTCACATGTTCACACGAGGATGAAACACGCGAGTCCGTGTTTTTACCCTGGAATTTAAGTGCCGTGTGTTGGAAGTTAGCGAAAAGCATGTTTGTTCTCCCATGGGCCGTATAAGAGTGCACGTTCCGTAACAGCGACCTGGACCATTTGGATCGAAGTTGTGTAATTAATTCCGTCTAGCACGCGAGCTGAATCCTTTTAACTTCCGCCTCGTTTACGCCTGGCTTATACGTTCTTGTCGCGGAAAGTTCGTTTCTTCGTCGTCCCTTTACCGCTCATAAATGATTAAACTACCGGTTAGCACCAGTCTATTTTTAGTTTAATAACCGTCCTTGTCACGAGTTCGCTGCGATTGAGGGAAGGGAAAAATAGGATAGTGTCGGATTTCCGCGAAAACGTTCTTCGATTATTCATACCTTGTCGCGCCGGCCAAGTACATACATGACCGTGATAGTGTCGCTCTACTTGCGGATTCCTTGACCCGATATTCGACTGTCTTTGATCGACTTCTGTGTAAATATTGTTATATAGTATCGTTATTCACGTTATTGTGATAGTCTTTTATCGTACTCTCATGAAGCTTTATAGAATAGTGCAACATAGAACAGTGTAAAGATTGTAAAGTACAATTCTCCACTATATTTAAGAATATAGGTCTATGCTTACAATGAGAAAAATTACAATGAGAATAGCATAATACGATTAAAATAGCATAATACGATTAGAATAGCATAATACGATTAAAAATAGAAGTAATTCGATTGTTCGTCTGGAAGATTAATTCACGTTGACTAATTCACTTTTTTAAGAATGCGGAAAATGTATAAAATTAGAAAAATGAAATTTAATTTCTCGAGAAAGTATTTATATCCATTTGATATCATTTCATTTTGTTTCGTTACGCATCTACCATACCGACTATTGTAAAAAAGATTACATAAAAATGAACAAATTTTTTTTTAATCGAACCGCTAGGTGTCAAAGACTATAAAGATAACAAGCAAATGTATGTATGTTCATTAATCTTTTAGAGATCATTTTATCAAACATAACAATTCTTTCTTTACTGTTTTTGTTAACAATAATTTGTAAATAAAAAAATTTATCGATATTTACACTATCGGTGTACATTGATACACATATATGTATCGACGATAGTCTTCCTGCAGGCGAATAGAAGAATTATTTCTGTGTTCAATCTACATACATTTCCATTTTCACTTTTTAAATATAACTAATTTACACAGATTCTGAATTTATCCCGAATTTATGTCGAATTTAATTTTAAAATGAGCAATGAAAATTTACAACATTCATTTCTAGGGGTTTAATAAAAAGTCATAGCATAGCCATTGGTAGATTTAGAAATTTGTTAAGGGGGGGAGGGTGGAGTCATTATCTCGCCACAAGCGGAATTTTTTTTAAGGTCAAATATAAAAATGTAGAATATTAAATATTAAACTATTATTTAAATTATTACAGTGAAAAAGTATTATTAAAATGTTTAATTTATAGAACGTTTTATTTAAAATTATATTAACACAAAAGAAAAATAAAATACAATAATGGAATCTATGTTTTTTATATTTAGAAGTTTCTTAAATTAAAAAATATTTTCGGAATATCAAAATCGTGATTAAGCATTTTATCAATATTAAAAATATAACATTTTATTATAAATATTTTTAAAAAAGGAGATTCTAAGGAAGAAGTCATAGCCTCTACGGCCCCTTCTGTGGATCCGCAAATGAGCATAAAGGGCGTAAAAGAAAAGAAGCTTCAAGCATGCTACATTAATTATAAGAATAGTATCGAAGAGATATGAACTAAATTTTGTAAATTGTTACATTTATTTAGATTGATCTGATTATTTATCGTATTTATATAAGTTCTCGGCTTATCCCATTTGTTTCGGTCGCATCTTTTTTCAAATTCTCATTACGCAAAGAGAAGTTCTGGCTAAAGAAGTCATAACTTAGTTTCGTGTCGATTAATCTACTAATCCCTTTATCATCTATGATTAATTCTCAAGTCGCACGGTATTATTGGCAGCCATTTGTGCCCATTGATCTAGCATTCGTGTTGTGCCACCCTCTCGAAGCGTCGCGTGCTGTCGCTCACACGCACCTGTCGCCCTATTTTATTTATACGAAAGTGCGATGTGAATCTATGCCGAGTAAGGACAAGAAGATGTAAGGAAGATATGCGTATGACATTCTAGATATCAAGATAGAGAGTAGTGACACACGTAGCAGTCGACATTTCTATCAGAACATCAAACCGTTCGTGACGAGCGAAAAGAACTTCGTTAACCTCTCCTATTTCCGGTCACACCGACATTTAGATTTAATTAATTATGGAGATCACCAGCTTGTTTTTCTCTAACTACAGTTTGATCGAGAGACGATACCTTTATGGAAAATCAGAGTTAAAAGTTAGATATTTTTTTCAAAAATAAATTTATTTAAATTTATTTAAATTTATTCTTTATGAGTGAAGAGGAAAAATTAATACGAATATAAAATAGATACGAGAAAAATGGAGTTATCAAAAATAGATATGATTTTAATACGATTTTAGTTTCTCCACATATAAAAAATGCTAAAGTAATTTAAGAATTATGGGAAATTGTGTTGTAAAAAATTGCAAAAAATTTAACAAAATCTCAGCACGCACATTTCTCATATTGAATTCTCCAGTAAGGAACGCAGCAGCTGCCAAAGGAAACCCCCGTTCGAAACGTTTCGTTTCTCGCTGAAATCGTATTACGCATTTCACGTTAGAGCCGCAAATCGCTGCTATGTAAGGCCGGCACGGTGAACTCGCGAAACACCTGCGTAGATATGCGTGCATCGCGTGCCGACCTCTCGGTAGAACTCGGGCTTCTTTGTTACCCCTCCTCTCTGGCTCTCTAGGAATCTCTCTGAGTCTTCTCCGCCCACACACGCTTTCCTATTACGTGCATGCATCCACGCCTGAGATGTCAGCTTTGCTCGCCTTTACTGCAGCTTCGCTGTTGCAGCTTCATACAATGCAGTGAGTTTTTCTCCGAGCATGCGGAAGTCGAGCTTTCGTAGATTTCCGCACGCACTGATTCCCCTTGCTTGCGCTTTCGCCACAGCGCAACGCGGCAAAAATAGTAAAAAATACAATAGTCGCAGCTCTCAGATTTGTTCGATTCTCTACTATAAGAATATTCTGACTTTGTAAAAGGATATTTGTGCTTTCACGTAGTCAATACCTCTCGAACATTCTGCGACGGGCAGGAACTATTTCGAATGAACCGAACAATTGCACATCGAATAAATATTCAAATTTAGAGAGATTTTATATATCATAGGGATATAATTACAATTACGAAAATTAATTGTAACGAAACTGTAAAATTTTAATATCGATAAATTTTCAATGAAAATTTATACATATAATATTTGTAGCAAAATTATTAAATTTTAAAAATTAAAATAATAAAGTTTGAATGTAATAAATAAAATATTAATATTCCAAAAATTCCGAAATATTAGGCATAAGAACCGGTGACGACCACTTTCGTTATTTATCTTTGTTATATACTTTATCGGTGTATGCCAGAGGTGACCAATCTTTTTGTCTGACGTACTATTATGGAGGTTCAAAATCTTTGATATGCTATTTTGCTGTAAAATTAAAAAAAAAAGGAGGCAGTGGTCTTATTTATACTTTCTTCTTTTGTACTGAAAGCAATGACTTTTTCTGTTTAACAAAATTTGTTTTACTATTTAAAACTTCGTTTTAAAATAAATAATTTAGCACGAAAACAAACAAAGCAAACGCAGAGAGTGCAAGTGTAAAGAATAGATTTAGTAGAGCACAGTTGCTCTTTTACTGTGCTGTTTGTTTACTTTTAAAATTTTTCTCTAACAGCGCGTGTTTCTTTAAGTATGTTACTGAGAATATCTTTGCGTGCCACTAGTGACACGCGTGTCGAGGCCATCCCTAATTCAGATTTCTATTGTAGAAACAGAATGTAGAATTTACTATTCTTATAATGCTGAGATTTTCTAGTAAAATTGTTATTTATGTTTCCAAAGCATAAACGAATTTATTGCGATTAAAAAATTTAATTATTCTCTATCAGTCGGAAGTAATTAATCAGAAAGTAACCAGCACGCTACTATAATAAGTTGGAGAATTTATATTATATAAAATATTTACTTTTGAACGTGTTACTCGTTCGCGTGCTCACATGTCGTCATGCACTTTACTACAATCCTGAGGAAATTTCGTGTATTTTGTCGATCTCTGACGAATTGACATGTGTCAATTCGTCGCATGTGCGAGGTCGTTGAATGTTCCATCGAGTATTTAAAGATGTTCGAGTGGATGAATTAAATGTCTTTGTATGTGGAGCTCTTGGCATTCTATTGCGTACGGAAGTGTCAAGCTGTTCTGTTTGCTGCAACTTCAATAAATACCAATCACTCTTTCGGTAAATAACGCGTTACAAATAGTTGTCTGCAAGCTCTAATGCTTTTTGGGGGACGCTACAGTGCTAACACGTAAAAAATCGTAACGTTTCGAGAATCATTCGATTAAACAAAGCAATGTACCTAAATTAAATTTTTTTTTTTAATGAAATCCATTTAATCAAATGTAATAAATAAAGGAGCACACATAAAAAGCTAAAGTAAAAGGTTTAAGTACTAAATGATGTTTGTAAAAAATAATGTAATTCATATAAATAACGTTTATACATAAACATTTCGATTTTATATATGGTTATTTTCTTTGGAGCATCCAATTAAAATATAAGTAAGTTTATGTTGAAACACATAGTTTAAGTGTTTTATTTGAGTGATTAATTTGTGTTTAATTTATTTAAGAATGGGGAGAAATTCGATAACCTTTCATTATTCGCGTGGAATCCAGAACAATCCAATCTTATAAATTCGTTAAACATAAGAATGCTATTTATTATTATATTTAGCGCAAATTGTTTAACAAATAAACAATTTTGGCATTTACTTTTATCTAAAGAATGTACAGAATATTTATTGTAAATTATCAAAGAGAACAATGAAAATTGAGATATAATGTTGGGTTGTCAGAAACACCCCACGCGAATTATTACATTTACAAAAAACTACTCGAGTATAATGTATACTGTTAGAAATGTAACCTCGAACTTCCTTTACATGTAAATGAAGCTCGTGAACGAAATTAAAAGTAACGAATGATTGAACTGAAAATTAAGTTACTTAAATGTAATGAACGTGTACATTAAATTTCATAAATTTTTAACAGTATAAGGTTAATTGGCGGATTTGAGAATTGTTCGAGTACAGTTATCTTCACGGAAAAAATGATTTGGCCAGAATATCTAAAAATTTAGTCATAAATATAGATTTGAATAGGTAAATTTTTAGATACTTCAGTAAAATCATTCTTTCCGTGTTTATATAATTTTTTCCTAAAAAAATTATTTAATTTAATTGAATAAAATAAGCGATAACGACGATAATTCTATCGCAAAAATATTTTTGTCGAAGGATAATGCTAACTTTAGTGCGATGTATTTTTCGGTCTTTCTTGAAGCACATCAAAGTGTATATAAAGAAGGTGCACGGTAGACACGGAAACTTTCTCCTGAACGTAAGATGGGGGGGGGGGAATAAGACGAACTGGGAACTCCGAGTGGGTTTCCGGAAACGAATATACGCGTCCTGATTCATGCGCCAGCGATTTGAAACTAGTTCATGACGAAAAAGGAGAAACTCCGTTCTTTCTCTTATAAGAGCAAATATAATATAGCTGCGAAGCGAACGCTCGATTCTTGCTTTCGTGGATTTTATCGAAGATTTCATAATCTCGTTTGCTTTACTTATTGAAGTCGATCATGCATGTCACGTACGCTCGCATCATTGATCCCCCAATCCAATTCTCCACTTTGTGATACATTATTCGTGTTATTATTCCAACCGAAACATCCTCCCAACGGTTCTTTGATAATTTTACGACGTTGCCTTTACAATTACTTTGTAACATGTTATTTCGTTAATATATAAATTGGTGCATTTACGAATTAATAAAGTCGCATTGTAAAATATAAAACCATGGGATGTAGTAAGAATAAATTGTACATTTCTATGAAATTGTCACTGCCGGTTTAGAAAGAATGATTTGCTTAAATCATATCGCTGTCTTTCTCTAAAATAGAGAAAAAAGATGCTAATGAAGTTGAAAAGAGATGTTGATATCGTTCCCTTACTTTAAAAGATACAACTTTTAAAAAAATACATTTCTTAGAAAATAGAAACAATATTATCTTAGTGTATCTTATTTAATGATACTATAAATATACAATCTTTTTGCAGATATATTATTTAATTTTATCAACTGCGCGCCGGTATAAGGTTTGTTAGACTTGAAACGCAATTACAAATTGCGTGAAAAAATGAAACTGAAATTGATGTCTCCAATTAAATTGATCATCTATTTTAATAGTAAAGTTAATAAGCATCTTAAAAACTCGTAAATAATTTCTTGCTTTAGCTTAGAAAAATATTACCTTAGCTAGGATTTTAACCTGGAACTCTTGACTTTCCGGGATGGGCGTCATATCAATTCGATCACCGAAGCATATAGAAATTTATCGCAATAACTAGTAATCATAAAGACGTCATATCTCAAAGAGACGTGTATAAACAATTATAAATCGAAATTAGACCGAGAATGAAGAAAATTGTACATGTTCGGGTAGGTATGGCTGCCTTTGTGACCATCCAAAAAGTTTAGGAATCATATTTCTCAACAATTGATATCAAAATTAAGTAGTAGACAAAAATTCAACCTTGTCGCTATCGATTTCTTTTTCAAAAAAAAATTTACCCACTTTGACCCAGTATAGCGATCCCTTGCATCCTTCTGAGGGGTATGGGAGTCCGCCTGTGTTGGAATAAGGGTATTAACTATCGATTACAACAATATTCAATCTTGACGCTTTCAGTAAAAAGATCAAAATCTGCAACATTTTGAAAAGCCCTCTCCTTCAAGCGAGCGGGCTTAAATATACATGTATTGTTTTTATGTTTTACATGAAATAAAAGGTTACCCACTTCCCATACTTGTTGCTATGGGCAACAAAATCACTACCGTGGCCTCTTGGTCTGATCCGTTAACAGCGTAGTGATAATGAATTGACAATACCATGACAACAAAGCGAATGTTGCAAATGTTAAGGTGACCCTACACGGTCAATAACAAAAAATACACTGAATCAGAAATATGCACTAATACTGACAGTAAGCATCAATATTTTTAGTATTATTACAACCTTACACGATCAGTGTAAGTTATCGACAATATATTTCACTTTAGTTTTACGTACAATATCTATTGTACTGTGACATACTATGACATGGATTCTAATAAAGCGATACTGGTGCTCGAGAATCAAAATCCAGATTCACCGTCAGTATTCTACGTCGACCATCAATATTAATCACATATGCTCAATAATACATATATTGTCAATATTTGTTAATACTGACAGTATTATTGACCGTGTGGGGTCACCTTTGTACGTTGCTGGTGTCAATATATTCCAATGACATCGGGAATCCTCGATTATCGTTAGGGGATAGTTTTTCGATATACTTACGAATTACCAACGTTTTGCAGAATAACATGAAAGACGTGACATGCTGAGAGCAGCATGGAGTGGAGATGATGCTCCCGAACGAGCTGCGCCCACAGGAAAAATAGCGTATTCGATTCTCGTTTTGATCCTTGTAACAATCAGCAATGAATATTTTTTGGGATACATAGTCGCGCTGAAATTTCGCGTCCTCTTGCAATATTATGAAAACTCGTTACTTTGACGTCGTATAATAAAAAAGAAGTGTGCTTCTGCTTTTGAGCATATCATACGAAGGTGCACGAAAGGAAATTATTATTTCATAAAGGCAGAATTTCAAAATTTTAAACTTATTTAATATTTGTTAATCCGATATTTAATTTAATAAAGAAATGTTATGTTTCGTCGCTATTTTTATAAAAAGCTTAAGTGCACTTCGCGATCTTCACATACAATTTCTGATTATAATAATGTTTATGATATAGTTCTGATTGCGAGAGGTTAAAATAGAAACCCTATCCGTGAAAACTGCTGAGAACAGGAGTCCCGTTTGTATCTGGAGCATCACCTGGTGCCATCGTAAGCGAATAGAGGTACGAGTATCGCTTACGTGAAAGAGGGAGTTCGTCTGATTGCCTTGGTCGGACGAAACGTCTCCTAAGGGATATCGGATCGTCGTAGATACTAGGAGATTTAATCCAAATACTTCGAATACGTCGAAGTTTACATATAAAGTGCGCGCACGGATGCCGACTGCGAACAAAATCGTATAACTGAAGTAATTGTTATTATAAAAAATATTACATTTGTTAAATATTACTTGTAACAACAGTGAAAGTATTAGTGTGCATACAAGATGTCCATAATTACTCATACAGCATAGACTTCTAGGAGATATCCTAAAGAAAATGTCCTTTCCTAGGACGTTTCTCGGATAAAATGTGCTGTGTAGGTGTCGCGCGCGCGCGTAAATACTTTATATATGTAATAAATTAAAAATAATCATGGAGATTAAAATCGAAAATAGTCTCATACGACAATATGTTATAGCGTTTTTCCTTGGGATATACTAGCCTAGCACCGTACCAGTTGCGTGTAAGCGCTACACTGTACTAGAGTGGTGCACACCATGATGTACACTACTTCATTATTGCGCTAAAACCTTGTTCCCGCTCGACTTCCATTTTCAAATTTTAAATGTTACACTGGCTCTACACCGTCCCTTTGCGACGGTATAGCAAAATCCCACTTCGTGCATAAAATTTGCACTACACCGTAGCTATGGAAACACGGTACACCGAATGAGTGCGCTTACCACCAGCCATGGAAACACGGTGCACTGTCTGAGTGTTGCACTAGTGGGCGATAGTGCAGCCAAGAGAAAACGCTAATAGTTATAGTCATTTTCGAATTACAAAAAGTCAAAGTTGATCAAACAAAATCATATAGAATATTCGCTTTCAAACACAATAACATGTATGTATATTGATTTATCATTTATTAGCGTCTGTATATTATTAACTTTGAAAGTAAATGAAGTAATTATAAAATAAAATTGCAATGAATTTTTATTGCTAATTTCACTTTTTGACTTTTGTAGATACTTCGTAAATATAGCAATTTGCTGATATTGCTAAGATTTTAATTTGCTTTATTTGTTATTTTCCAGTTAATTTAAATATTTTTTGATGAAAACTTATGTGATTAATAATTTTATTTAGATAAAATAATTAAATTTAAAAATGTTAATTTTAAATCTCTCTGAATAATAAAGTTTACTTTTGTTTTGTGTAATCAAAACATATGGAAATTAATTTATAATTTATTACAATTATTCCAAATGTTTACATTCTCATAAAAGCGAAGCGTAATTTTAATAAATATAAAATGATTCATTACGTCTCATGCATTCATTTTTAAAGTAATTTAATTTTATTCTCTTGATTTATTAAAATCACACATATGTATATACACATATAAGAAAAATTCTTGGTTTATTAAAATTATATTAAATTATATTATAAAATAATTTTATTGTTTCCAAGATACAAAGATTTTTTTGGCAGAAAGTAATAATAATAATTTATTTATGTAAATAATTTTTTAATTAAAGTAAGCAATTTTATTAATTTTATTAAAATTTTATTAAAATTTTCATTTTCCATTAAATAGATTTTAGATTTAATATGTGATAATATGATTATTCATTGAAATTAAAATTAAAAAATGTTAATGGAGAATTTACTTTCTATATATTAAACATATCGTTGTAATAACAAAGCCTACTTTAGCCTTAGTAATATTTGTAGTTACGATGTATACGGCACGCTATTTACACAATAGCTTACAAATTGTATATATTGCAAAGTCGTTGCGGTATATTATTCAATGCCGACATTCGAGCGAATAGGTATAGTATACGTTCGTTCCTCAAAATGTAACAGTTTTCTTTATATAATTATTCTTTCGGACAATTAAATAATGCACGGTTATAAATGTGTGGTAATTTGTATAAGAATCAAAACAACTACTTATCAAAGTAAAAATTCCACGTGATTTTATGTGGCATAAAAACCGATAGTAGGATTTAAATTATTGTTTTACTGTAATTTTTATGGATGACAGGGGTGTTGTTTTAAAGATACTTGAATATATATTGCATCGCGCTTTAAACTTTTCGTTTTTAAATTTAAATGTATCTTGCCGACTGTTTCCCGATCGAGAGCCCGTAATATAGTAATATACAACACTATACGTTACTATTACATGTATACTGCACGTAAGCGCAGTTATGGGGTTGAGCGTGCAAACTCTACTCGATTGTGCAACTTTGCCAACTATCAAAAAGTATTGTAACTTCCACAATTTCGTATCAAGATTCTCGATTCCAACAAATCTTCAATCCGATCAGAATATGTTACTAAAGTATTGTACAATAGTTATGATTTTAGTTTGAAATTAGTTTAAAAACAGAAAATTCGGTTTTTAATGTCCAGTAAATATTTCAACATGACAAAGTTCGATGTGCAGCTTTGCTTTTGAAATTTGTTATGACGATCGTTACGTTATACAAAAAAATATCGCCGCGCTATTATTCGGTAATATTGACACTCGATCGTGTAACGAGTCGCTTCGCATATTGAATTATTCGTATTATTTTTTATTAATTGTTAATAATCATTAACAATAATTAATTGATTTTTACAATTAATTGTATACATTTATCGCGTATTGTGTTTCAAGGGATACCAATGCAACGACATACGATTGGAAAACTGTGATATATCAAATGTTTGTTAATAATATTATATTTCGTGTATTTTATCGGATTATATATCGTGCATTGTTAACGAGAAGTGTCATGCAAAATGTCATGTGATCGTTCTGGTATGATTAATGAGCGCTCGATCGTAATTAATTGTGTTCTGGTGAGTGAGTGTATAATATATATATATAAACATATAAATAAAGTATTTGTTCTTCAATATTTCTAGAAGCGTAACAATTATTTTTTAAACAAAATAATGATAAAAGGTTTTTGGGCAAATATAATTATCGAAGAAATTTGATAACATATTATTTTATGTATCCATCTATAATATGCTATTTTGAGCTAATATCTAAGTATATTCTGCAAATTACAATTGCAACATAATTATTCTCCATAACTATTGCGTTGGTTAATACATTAACCTAGGAATAGTTATGATTTTGTTTTACGTAAACAATCACCTGAGGTGTTTTTATACCCCAACTTTTTTAAATCGCTATTATTAACATATTGTATATTATTGATTGCTTTCTGATTTCTTAGTATGACAACATTATATATGGATTTATTAGAATTTGACGATATTATATGTTATACATATCCATGTATGGATTTTTAGTCATAATTTTTTGAAAAAAATAAATTATAGAAACCAAACGAATATCATAAACGAAAACGTCTGTTTTATCGATTAAATGTAATAACGTTCGTAGAATGATATCGCATATATTACTAATTACTTTTACAGATTTGGAAATTCTTTTTTAAAATTAAAGTCTACGCATTAACACTAGCGTGGAATTTATGCCGAGAATTTTTGAAATTGATATCTTCTTTATTATTTCTAAGTCTAACATAGAGTCTAGAACTGTCAAGTCGTGACAACATTTACTTTAAAAACCTATTTCCACTTCATCTGCCTCTTACGATCATTTACTGACTGTTAGGAAAGTAAAGATAGTTTTTATCCATGTTTACAAGTGTTTTAAAGCGATCTCATTATTTCATTTTCTCTAAATTCTCTGTATATTACAAATTTTGAATGTACTTCTTGCTTGTGACGTCACAATACCAATATCGTCGATTAGTCAGAAGCCTTAAATATATAAAGCAAATATTGTTATATCAGTCGACTCCACAAACTGATAACAAAATGTAATTTACCAATTTTTTCGTTTTTATATAATGTTCGATTCCGTATGTTATTGTCTAAACATTAATTGTAGAAAAGGATTTATAATTCTGTGTATAATCAACAAAAAGATTTCCTCGTTGGAAAAATGTCGATAGTAATTCTAAAAAATAAAGATTTTAATTAATATAGCGCTTTCCGTTGTCGGTTTTTGATGGCATTGCATATTTAAAAATTCGTAAAGAATAGTTATTAAAAAAGAAAGAAAATATTCATACAAAACAATATTTTAAACAAAAAAAATTTATATTTTTTCGCTATTGAGGTAAAAACACCTCAGGTGATTAAATCCAGGGTGTTAATAATTTTCAGACTCCAACGCATTTTCTATTTTAAGTCTTTGTAACTCGTGGCCGTAATTAAAAACTTTAAACCGCAATTGGTATTTAGGATAAAAAGAATCATTCTTTACGAGAATCCAGTCTGTGATGAGGTGGGATATCTAGAAAAAAAGATATAAAATGGAAAATATATATATATATATATGTAGGGAA